>NC_042619.1:352032-479532 GCF_901001135.1 Rhinatrema bivittatum | reverse complement strand
ATCAGCTTTTTTTGAAATATTATTTACTATGATTTTAGTATTATGATTATGTATTTATTTTATTTCTTGATTTTATTGTTTGATGTTTGAGGAATGGTGATGGTTCTGTTTTTTCATTGTTGCACCAAATACATAGTCTGACTTCTTGCGGTTTCCAGTTCAGTTTTTGTATTTGGTGAGGGTCTGTTTATGTTCTGCATGTGTGACGGAGGAGAGGCATTTTCCTAATAGGAAGTGTCTTAGTGTTTTAAGGCTTTCTGGTGGCCAAGCCCACACCCAAAATACATCACAAAAAGCCTAACAGCAAATGGGTTCTAAGTGTCTTTTTTCAGGGATTTCTGGTTGGCTTTGCAGCAGTGCATGTAAATATAATAATGTAAGTGATATTTTTACCTCAGAATACTGTACTTTGATATTTTTCACTAAAATATAAATGCATAACTCTAACAGTGTGTGTGGAATGGGGTGTGGGGGGGGCATGGTGCAAGGCTATAAGGTTCACCTGGGGCACCAGCCATTGGTACGAGGGGGCTGGGCTTTTTTTTTGGATGGGCCTGGGACAGAGAATGAATGAAGGGGGCGGGGGCAGTACAGTAATTGTTCGCACAGGGCAGCACCGGCTCTGTTTGCATTTCCGCCTGTAGTGCCACCACACAAACTTTATCTGCAGCGGGGGAAGGTGTTTCCCGAGGGTGCAGTTCGGGAGGGATTTGCACTTACAAAATACACTAAATGTTCATTTTTTACATACTCTTGTATATACTGAATGCACTTTATGGAGTGAGTGAACAACTGAGCTTAGTACCAATATATATGAAATTGTAAAAACAAAAACAAATAATGCCCGTAAATACGACCTCATCACCCCCATCCTGAAAACCTGCATGGCTCCCTATCCCCTCACGTATCCTCTACAAAACCCTGACCGTGATTCACAAATCCATTTACTCCCACAACTCAAATTGGCTTGATGAGCCCTTCTGTTCAATACGATCTTTCTACCAGAGCCTCCAACAATGGGACCCTCCATGTGCCTTCCCTTAAAAAGGCCTATCTCACCTCCACGAGGGATCGAGCCCTCTCCATCGCAGGACCCACACTCTGGAACTCGTTACTCCCTAACCTCCGGCTCCAGATCTGCTCCTCTAAATTCAGGGCCAACGTAAAAACCTGGCTCTTACCCCAATAACTCCTCCCCTCCATAACCCCCTCCTCCCCCCCCCCCCCCCAGTACTTATTGAGCCTTGTACAAAGTTCTGGGCACAGTTGCCACACAATTGTGTTATTGTGTAACGGCTCTCAATCGTCTCTTGAGCAACCCTTCATATTGTTCTTCTCTAATCTTTACTGTTACTTGTTCCTATGTGAGCCCTCTCCCCAATTCCTGTTCATTGTATTTTCCACTCTTGAGTTATGATGTAAACTGATACCATGTCCCTACTAATATCGGTAAAAAAAATTCTTCAAATAAATAAATAGATAAATATTTACGACATATGACTAAACCAATTCATCTTGGACAAAACACGTGACAATTCCTTTAGTAGATCCTTTTACAGAAGGGATAACAAATTACTTTAATCTCTGGATATATAATTTTTTTTATCTCCATGTTGTTGACAACTCCTATTTCGTTTTCAATGAAAGCACTTCCCTAATTTGAAAAGATGTGGTCTGGAGGCTCATTTGAATCACAAAAAGCCTAGCGTTACCTTTTACATGCTGTCTGCTCCCATTCACTGATGCGATGTGGCACTCTGTTTGTAAGTGTTGGCAGTTTCGTATTTTGGATTCTGGGTAGGTCACTATTAATAGATTTTTCTCTTGAAATTGCAGTAATTGTTCTTTACTCTCTACTCGTGGTGTTGCACTCAGTCTTGGGAAACATTCTGCTTGCCCCAGTTATATATGGTTATAGGTAGATATTCAAAGATTATCCTGCTTGGAACATTAGCCAAATAAACAAAGCCAGCTCAATAAACCTGATGCAGTACCATGCGCTGGCCGCCGCACACGGCTCAACGTGCAATGTGAATGTGCGTCCATAACCCCCGATGCAAAACGGAAAAGCATGTCCAATTGTGCACATAGCTGATAGCGCTCATCACATGTAAATTCATGTTAGCTGTTCTCCCCAATGCATTAAAAAATGTGAGCCCCATGCAACATTTTACTCTCCAAAATTAACACCTGCCCCAAGCAGGAGGAGTCCAAAACGTGTACAGAAAAGCAGAAAATATTGCTTTTCTGTGCTTCCTCCAACTTAATATCATGGCAATATGTAGTCGGAGGAACAAAAGGTGTAAGGTTAAAAAAATGGTCTGACCACCTCCAAGGTATCATCCAGTGGGCCAAGCGATCAGTACCTGAATTTGGGAATCAGAGGTCCTTTGCCAGACTGCAAATCTTGTCCCTCCCGGCCAGGAACCCTTGCCGGAGATCCTCCTCCAGCAGGGCTGTTCCCGATTGGTCCTTTTCACTGACTTGTGACAGAGAATGGATCAAGCGGCAATAAGTGAAGGCGTGAATAAATTAATGTTAAGTGGCACTTAATATTGCATTGGCCTGTAAGTTTGAGTTAGTCAGATAAGTTTATAGGGCTAAAGTTAGACTTGTTTAAAAGCAGGTCTTACTTATCTGGCTAACTTACTCAGATAAATCTGAATATCAGCACTTATCCAGCTAAAGCCTAGATTCATCAATAACTTGGTATTATGGCAGTAAACCCTACTTTTTCGGGAGGGGGAGGGGAAGAGAGAGAGAGACTATCTATAAAGCCCTGATAGTAGTTAAGTATTTATATCTCCTGATAGGTGGAGGTGAGGTGTTAGTGGTGGTTTAAGTGTAGGGGCCAGTTTCACATGTAGAGTCATTTGTATGAACAACACAGTACACCTTGGTGAAGATTTGACGTCATTTGGAGTGAGGAAAGTCTCACAAAGATGAAATTTCTGCTATGTTCTTTCACCCTAGCTTGATGGACTCTATAACAGGGTACCATCAAGCTAGGGTGAGAGAACATAGTACATCTCCTCACACTTTCTACTGACGCTTTCCTCACTCCAAATGACGTCAAATCTTCACCAAGGTGTACTGTGTTGTTCGTACAAATGACTCTACATGTGAAACTGGCCCCTACACTGTAAACCACCACTAACACCTCACCTCCACCTATCAGGTGGCCTCCTATAGAGATATAAATAGGTGCACACAGTGAGGTTCTCTCTCTCTTCCCCCCACCAGAAATGTCCAAAATGCAATTCCAAAAATTGATCACGAAATGCATTATGGCAATATTGCACAGCTTAATGCCAGGGAAAATGGTGTAGTTAAAACCGTGTGATGTGGCCCTAATTCCCGCCCAATCCTGGAATGGCCACCACCTAAACGAATAAATAGTTATCTTGTTAAGTAGCGGCTGTGTTTAGTGGCAGAATATTCATCAGCACTAAGGGCCAGGTTTTAAAAGCCCTACGAGCGGAAATGCAGAGGATTTACGCGGGCCGGGCCTATTTTAAAAAGTCCCAGCGACGAGCGGAAAGCCCTGGGATGCGTGTAAGTCCCGGGCCTTGCAAAAAGGGATGGTCCGGGGGCGGAGCGGGGGCATGGCCAGAGGCCTCCGACATAGCAGCCATTTGCCGCTGTGTCGGAGGATAGCGTGCAGGCAGGCTGCCGGTCCTCGCAACTTGCACCTGCCCAGAGGCAGGCGCAAAAGGTAAGACAAAGGTCAGGGGGGGTTAGAGTAGGGCTGGGGGGGGGAAAGGTTAGGGGAAGGGGTGGGAAGGTGAGGCTAGGGTGGGAGGGAATGGGGGAAGGCAGCGCGTCTCGGCGCGCACTAGGTGCACAATTGTGCACCCCCTTGCGTGCACCGACCCCCGATTTTATAACATGCGTGCGCCGGCACATGCATGTTATAAAATCGGGCGTACATGTGTGCATGCCGGGTAGCACACGCACATGTACGCCCGTACGCAGCTTTTAAAATCTACCCCTTAGCCTGGTACTAAATTTCAGGCCCTTATAGAATTAGCTCTTGAAATTGCAGTAATTGGTCCTTACTGTCTACTTGTGGTGTTCTGCTCAGCTTTGGGAATCATTCTGCTTCTCCCAGTTTTACACAAATGAAGGAGAATGTTTCAGTTAAACCATAAAATTTCCTCTTATCACCATGGAGCGATACAGAGGCATTATGACATTTTCCGTTCTATTAACCATTCCCTTCCTAATAATTCCTAACATTCTGTTTGCTTTTTTGACTGCTGCAGCACACTGAGCTGACGATTTTAAAGTATTATCCACTATGATGCCCAGATCTTTTTCCTGGGTGGTAGCTCCTAATATGGAACCTAACATCGTGTAACTACAGCAAGGGTTATTTTTCCCTATATGCATCACCTTGCACTTATCCACATTAAATTTCATCTGCCATTTGGATGCCCAATTTTCCAGTCTCGAAAGGTCCTCCTGTAATGTATCACAGTCTGCTTGTGATTTAACTACTCTGAATAATTTTGTATCATCTGCAACTTTGATAACCTCACTCGTCGTATTCCTTTCCAGATCATTTATAAATATATTGAAAAGCACCGGTCCAAGTACATGAGGCACTCCACTGTTTACCCTTTTCTACTGAGAAAATTGACCATGTAATCCTGCTCTCTGTTTCCTGTCTTTTAACCAGTTTGTAATCCATGAAAAGACATCGCCTCCTATCCCATGACTTTTTAGTTTTCTTAGAAGCCTCTCATGATAATCCAAATACACTACATCTACCGGTTAACCTTTATCCACATGTTTATTAACCCCTTCAAAAAAATGAAGCAGATTTATGAGGCAAATCCATGTTGACTGTGTTCCATTAAACCATGTCTTTCTATATGCTCTACGATTTTGAACTTGAGAATAGTTTCCATTATTTTTCCCGGCACTGAAGTCTGGCTCACCGGTCTATAGTTACCAGATCACCCCTGGAGCCTTTTTTAAATATTGGGGTTACATTGGCCACCCTCCAGTCTTCAGGTACAATGGATGATTTTAATGATAGATTACAAATTTTAACTAATAGATCAGAAATTTCATTTTTTAGTTCCTTCAGTACCCTAGGATGCATACCATCCAGTCCAGGTGATTTGCTACTCTTTAGTTTGTCAATCTGGCCTACTACATCTTTCAGGTTTACAGTGATTTTGTTCAGTTCGTCTGATTCATCACCTCTGAAAACCATCTCCGGAGCTGGTATCTCCCCAACATCCTCATTAGTAAACACGAAAGCAAAGAATTAATTTAGTCTTTCAACAATGGCCTTATCTTCCCTAAGAGCCCCTTTAACTCCTCGGTCATCTAATGGTCCAACTGACTCCCTCACAGGCTTTCTGCTTCAGATATATTTAAAAAAGGTTTTACTGTGGAGGTGCCAGGTTTCTGGACTAATTACCTGTGGACGGCGAGGAAGGGGTGAGGAGAGCTCTTACGGCCCTCAACGGACCTACCCTAAAACATTTCCTGACACCGATGTCATCAAGGGGCGACTTGCTAAAGGTTAAAAGCCAGTCCACTGTGGCGCTCGCTGCCACCAGCGCATCGCCGAAGCTGTGCGCGCTAAAAGGGTGCGCGCTTTTGTTGGAGATTTGCTATAAATAATTTTGAATATTGCTCCCACTTCTCCACCTCCTTAAAAGCTGTGAGTAAAATTGGTTAATTTCTTTCTTCTCAACGTCCTCTAACCTAAACCTCCACCCAAGAAGGAAGTAAAAGTAAATTTAGAGATTCTTGTGAGAAGTGTGGAGGGTGATCTGTGGTCTTTCCTAATTTAAATTTATGTGACAGCTATGCCTCACACAAAAAGGAAGGCCAAAGTTAGGGAGGTGATGTCATCATCTCCCCGAGTAGAGCTTTCTCAGCCTCAGATACCCGCTTTCTTCTCATCTGTACCTGGTGATAAACCGGAAGAGAGGGCCATTGAAGAATTTGACATAGAACGGATACCTATTCTTCTGGCCGAAACATCTTTAAGCCCCGGAGCCCCGACTGTTCCCCCTCCACCCCAATTAATTCCTCCTGATTTTCTTGATCTACAAATAATTAAAGAGGGGAAGGGAGGTGGAGACCAGGCTAAAGAGGGAAAATGGGAACTGAGATCGGAGAGTAATACTTCCCCACAAGTTGAAAGACCATAAGAAGTTACTCTAGATTCCCTCTAAGCTGTGAAATCATTAGAGAAAGTGATTGTCAATTTAACCAAAATAACAACAGACGCAAACCAGCGCTTTATCGTTATTGAGGCTTCTATTTCAAAGTCAGATAAAGAAAGAGAGCGGATGGATATGAGATTGATTAATTTGGAAGGCTGTCATCAAAGACTTATAAAAAATGAGATTCTGTATGATAAAAGGCTTGAAGCCATTGAAAATTCATTGAAATATTTAAACCTTAGGGTATTGAATTTTCCGAGACATGCCTTAATAACACCAGTAGACATGTTTAAATAATATTTACGTCAAGTTCTAAAGATGCCACAACAAGCAATGGCAGCTTTCTCTAAGATTTACTATACTTCGGCAAGAAGAATTACATCATCACAGGGAAAAGCTGGAGAAACTTCATTAAATTTGACACCAATTATTGAATCCACTTTGGAAACAATTATTGCTTCTAGATCTATGTTACATGTATCATTTGCTTTCGCTTCTGATAGAGACGCAGTATTTCGCCTCTATATGCGGAAAAGAACGGAACCCTTTCATGGGGATAAAATTTGGATCTACCCCGACTTTTCTAGATCAACACAGGAAAGGAGGAGGAAATTTCTACTTTTAAAAGCTGAAGTAGAAAGTAAAGGAGGTAAAATGATATTGAAATTTCCATGTTGGTGCGAAATACTATGTCAAAACCAGAAATATGTATTTTATGAGACATCGCAATTACAAATCTTTCTCAATTCTCATACCTGAGAGACTTTAGCTCTAGGAACAGAGGCAAAATAAATATATATACTTGATACAATCTTTTTTTTCAGCTGTTAAGGGGGTTATGTCTCCTCATTTATCTTTAACTGCTATTGATGTAACTTTCTCCTTGGGGATTTCGCTATAATAAACAGATAAAAAATATATAGAGAATAATGATTCGTATTATAATGGTTTAAGATTTTTATTCTTGATTGTATTTAAAAAGGCATAAATAAAAAATTTTTAAAAAAAAAGGTTTTACTGTGAGATTTTGCCTCTACTGCCAACTTCTTTTCAAATTCTCTCTTAGCCTGTCTTATCTATGTCTTACATTTAACTTGCCAACGTTTATGCATTATCCTATTTTCTTCTCTTGGATCCTTCTTCCAATTTTTGAATGAAGATCTTTTGGCTAAAATAACTTCTTTCACTTCCCCTTTTAACATGCCGGTAATCGTTTTGCCTTCTTTCCACCTTTCTTAATGAGTGGAATACATCTGGACTGTGCTTCTAGGATGGTATTTTTTTAACAATGACCACGCCTCTTGCACACTTTTTACCTTTGTAGCTGCTCCTTTCAGTTTTTTTCTATTTTTCTCATTTTCTCAGAGTTTCTCTTTTGAAAGTTTAGCACGAGAGCCGTGGATTTGCTTACTGACCCCTTCCAGTCCTTAATTCAAA
This sequence comes from Rhinatrema bivittatum, assembly GCF_901001135.1. Classification (NCBI taxonomy): domain Eukaryota; kingdom Metazoa; phylum Chordata; class Amphibia; order Gymnophiona; family Rhinatrematidae; genus Rhinatrema; species Rhinatrema bivittatum. The sequence goes on along the minus strand of NC_042619.1, from coordinate 471,904 downwards.
TTTGATCATATTATGATCACTATTGCCAAGCAGCCCCACCACCGTTACCTCTCTCACCAAATCCTGTGCTCCACTGAGAATTAGATTTAAAATTGTTCACTCTCTTGTCGGTTCCTGACCCAATTGCTCCATAAAACTGTCATTTATTCCATCCAGGAACGTTATCTCTCTAGCGTGTCCCGATGATACATTTACCCAGTCTATATTAGGGTAATTGAAGTCTCCCATTATTACCGCACTACCAATTTGGTTAGCTTCCCTAATTTCTCTTAGCATTTCACTGTCCGTCTCACCATCTTGACCAGGTGGACGGTAGTATACCCCTATCACTATAGTCTTTCCCAACACACAAGGGATTTCTACCCATAAAGATTCGATTGTGCATTTAGTCTCATGCAGGATGCTTATCCTGTTGGACTCTATGCCATCCCGGACATAAAGCACTACACCACCTCTCGGGTGCTCCTCTCTGTCATTGCGATATAATTTGTACCCCGGTATAGCACTGTCCCATTGGTTGTCCTCCTTCCACCATGTCTCTGAGATACTAATTAAGTCTATGTCATCATTCACTGTTAACAAAACCAAAAAATTTGTTTGGAAGGAGAGGAATGTTTCATATACATAATCATAAATCCCCAACCGGGGTAATATGACTGTAAATTGTAATCATAAACATCCCTCCTCCGACCAATGTGTGCACTGTGTGTACAAAACAATATTGCTATTCAAAATGCTTTTTTTTGAAAAAAAATTTTTCTATTAATCTGAAAAAACTTTTACTGTATTAATAACGGTGCAAAAATACACTCAAGTGTTGAAATTATTCAAAGTGTTATCAAGTGAACGCTCCTTGCAGCCTTATAAACTGATCCCAAAGAAGGGTATAGATATTGAAAAACCGCTGATGGCGCGACCTAAGTAGGCTTAACCGGCAGTCTCTTATGGCTTGAAAAAGCTCCTACAACACGCCGACTTATCTGGTGGTTTGGTGGGTCACCGACGCAGCCGCGTTTCAGGTCTGCACTGAGACCTTTCATCAGGGAGTTGGTCCTCTTCCGATGTCTCGTCGGTCAGTGTTGGGCCCTTGCCTGCTAGGTTCGAAGCGTAGGTCTTACGACTCTGTAAGGCTGAAAACGCTATGGGCTAACAGAAGCGTCCTTTTAAACATAATGTTGAGATAGCTGAGCAGCCAATCTCCATCCAGCTCTGAACAATGACGTGTGCAGAAATCCAGCCAATCAGAAAAGTAAACAAGAAAGGAAAAGCAACAAACTCCGTTCAAGGCGCGATTATTTAAACTTCACCAATTACAAAATTGAATTCCAGTCTAATAATTCATTTAACCCTGTTGGTGTTTGAGATTGCAAAGTGAAAATCCAAAAGGCTTCTCGCTTGTTTAAAAAACTGGTCCGATCACCACCACGAGGGGGTGATCGGACTTGGTCCAAAATAGTCCATTTCAAGTCCACGAAAGCATGACATTTCTGGATGCAGTGTGAAACAATTGGTGCAGTTAAAGTAGCCGTGTGTAATTTGGACTTGTGTTCGTTTAGACGAATTCTGATTTTCCTAACGGTTCAACCAATGTATACCTTAGGACAGGTACATACTATAGCATACACCACATGGTCTGATTCACATGTGGTGTGAGTCTTACGATATACTTTATATCCTTTTCTGATTGGCTGGATTTCTGCACACGTCATTGTTCAGAGCTGGATGGAGATTGGCTGCTCAGCTATCTCAACATTATGTTTAAAAGGACGCTTCTGTTAGCCCATAGCGTTTTCAGCCTTACAGAGTCGTAAGACCTACGCTTCGAACCTAGCATAACATCGAACCTTTCCATAACATCAGCCTGCGGAATAATATCTGCCAAGGACGCCTCAAGGTTATTTTCATTCAACCTACAAGAAAGCTATATAAGAACTTCAATTTATTTTAAACAACCAACAAGAGAATTACACAAGAACTATCCAAGTTCAGCTCTGGAACTTCTTTGAAACCCCAAAGAATACCCCCAAAATACCACAAGGAATACCAAAAGAATTTGTCTAACCAACTCCAACTCCTTGGCAGTCCAAATCCCAATACCCACCCTCTTGACAGTCCAACGCCATTGTTTAGTGCCTCTACCCACCTTTAGGCTTTGTATATATTTGTATATAGTACTATTTGTATATAGTACTTTTTATGTAATCAACCCACATATTTATTTCCAAGTTATTTTCTTCCTGTTCCTTGTAAGACATTTACTTGTCACTGTTGTTATTGTTCAAATTGTAAACCGAATTGATCAGTAATTCTGTTACTGGAAAGTCGGTATAGAAAAGTTCTAAATAAAAATAAATAAATAAATAAATAGCAGGCAAGGGCCCAACACTGACCGACGAGACATCGGAAGAGGACCAACTCCCTGATGAAAGGTCTCAGTGCAGACCTGAAACACGGCTGCGTCGGTGACCCACCAAACCACCAGATAAGTCGGCGTGTTGTAGGAGCTTTTTCAAGCCATAAGAGACTGCCGGTTAAGCCTACTTAGGTCGCGCCATCAGCGGTTTTTCAATATCTATACCCTTCTTTGGGATCAGTTTATAAGGCTGCAAGGAGCATTCACTTGATAACATTTTGAATAATTTCAACACTTGAGTGTATTTTTGCACCGTTATTAATACAGTAAAAGTTTTTTCAGATTAATAGAAAATTTTTTTTTCAAAAAAAAGCATTTTGAATAGCAATATTGTTTTGTACACACAGGGGGTAATTTTCAAAGGAGTTACACATGTAAATGTGACATACTATCGTAGCAATTTTCAAAAGCTATTTAATCGAGTAAAGTGCACTTACTTGAGTAAATCCTATGGACAATTCAATGGCATATATTGTAGCAATTTTGAAAAGCCCACTTACTTGAGTAAAGTGTATTTACTCGAGCAAAAACCAGTTTTGCTCGAGTAAATGCTTTTTAAAATCTACCCCACAGTGCACACATTGGTCGGAGGAGGGATGTTTATGATTACAATTTACAGTCATATTACCCCGGTTGGGGATTTATGATTATGTATATGAAACATTCCTCTCCTTCCAAACAAATTTTTTGGTTTTGTTAATAGTTGAATTTTTTCACTCTCATTTTGAGGATTTCAATGTTTCAGTTGTTATATTTATTTGAAGGTTCCGTTTTTGAGGTTTGAATTAGTATAGTAAGGATCCTTCTCAAATTGATTGGGTGCCCATTGATAATAGGTTGATCATTCACTGTTATACATTCTAATTCTCCCATCTTACTTCTTAGATTTCTGGCATACAAACATTTCAAAGTTTGTTTTTTGTTTGTATTTTCATTCTGCTTTTTAATTGATAGGGTTAAGTTAGAATTTTTTAGCTCAGGTGAGTTTTTAGTTACAGGCACTTGGATTACTTTTCTAATTATTGGAACCTCACTGTCGGGATGCCCTAATTCTAATGCATCATTAGTATCCTTTGAAGATACCTCCCTCCGAACCATGCGCTGCTGAGCGACTGTCGGCTTTCCCCTTTGTTCTAGTTTAAAAGCTGCTCTATCTCCTTTTTAAAGGTTAGCGCCAGCAGTCTGGTTCCACCCTGGTTAAGGTGCTTGCTGGCAGTCTGGGCTTGCTCGCGCCCCTCACCGTCTCTGACTCTGTGTCACCCTCCCTTCAGAAGAGACTCCCCCTTCCCCAAAAGGTTCCCCAGTTCCTAACAAAACTGAATCCCTCTTCCTTGCACCATCGTCTCATCCACGCATTGAGACTCTGGAGCTCTGCCTGGCTCTGGTGACCTGCGCGTGGAACAGGGAGCATTTCAGAGAATGCTACCCTGGAGGTTCTGGATTTCAGCTTTCTACCTAAGAGCCTAAATTTGGCTTCCAGAACCTCCCTCCCACATTTTCCTATGTCGTTGGTGCCCACATGTACCATGACAGCCAGCTCCTCCCCAGCACTGTCTATGATCCTATCTAGATGACGCGTGAGGTCTGCCACCTTCGCACCAGGCAGGCAAGTTACCAGGAGATCCTCACGCCCACCAGCCACCCAGCTATCTACATTCCTAATAATTGAATCACCAACTATGATGGCCAACCTAACCCTTCCCTCCTGGGCAGTAGGCCTTGGGAGATATCCTCAGTGCGAAAGGACAATGCATCACCTGGAGAGCAGGTCCTTGCTACAGGATCCTTTCCTGCTACACCTGGTTGGTGCTCTCCCATCATGAGACCTTCTTCCTCCAAGGCAGCACCAGGGCTGCCAGTCTGAAGTTGGGACTTGACTACTATGTCCCTGAAGGTCTCATCTATATACCTCTCTGTCTGCCTCAGCTCCTCCAGATCTGCCACTCTAGCCTCCAGAGATCGGACTCATTCTCTGAGACCCAGGAGCTCTTTGCTTCGCATGCACATGTACAATTTCTCACCGGCGGGCAAAAAATCATACATGTGACACTCGATGCAAAAGACTGGGAAGCCCCCCTCTTGCTGCTGGACTGCTGCCTTCATCTCAAATTTGTTCAGTTGCTATTTAAGTTTTAGGTTGCTATGGGAGTAGGAATGTGTCTAATTAATGTCCTTTAAATGTATTAGTGAACTCACTATATGTCTGGTAGTGGCCTACAGGGTAATGATCAAACTCTCAATAAGGTTTTTTTGATTTTTTTTTTGTGAAAGTGGAACCTGCCTATAAATTAAAGGATGAGCTAGGGGTGGGTGAGTTGGGAAATACAAACAGTCTAACTTCAGTTAGTCAGCCAGAGTGACTCACTGCTCTTTTGATTAACAAATGTTGGTATCTAATCAAACCAAATCATACTACCTTAACACCTTTCCAAGGTGAGTAACTGAACTGAACTTTTCAACCTTTTTACTTAGGTATACACTCTCCTAGCTTATTTCTAGCTTCTGGCTACTTTTTTTTTTTTTTTAATATACAAACCTTCTAACTACTGCTTGCTCGCTGCCTTACTGACTGACTATTTAAAAATAAAAACAGTCTAACTTGTGTTTATTCGCTGCCTTACTGACTATTTAAAGCACAAACACACTAAATAATATTCCCAAATAGTTAACTTCACCCCAATACTTTTAAAAAAGAAAATTTCCCAAGCAAAGACTCTCTACCCACCACGTGATTATGCATAAGCTTATACATATTTATCAGCTGGAAAATATAAGAAAGGGGGGACAAAAAAGAAGAAATGAGTGAGACCCGGAAAGAGCAAACCCTGAGGGTGACCCTGAAAATGAAGGACTCCCTGAAGGCTAAGAAAGCGAAACCTGAGGTGAAGCATCCCTGAAAGCAAAAGGGGAGCTAGAAGCAGACCATCACTCCCTGCTATTAAGGGGGAGAAGACCATGTGTAGCCAGGAGACTGGAGAGCGGAGACACCCGGTTCAGGTGCGGAGGGTGACACAGAGTCAGAGACGGTGAGGGGCGCGAGCAAGCCCAGACTGCCAGCAAGCACCAGAACGAGAAGCAACTCTCCTTCTGGGCCAGTTTATCCACTCTGCCAGTACCAAGCCCAGGAAGCAAGCCTCTCCCCTGTCATATTCTCCAGACCTCCAGGCAGCATCTGCTTCAGAAGTGAACAGAGGGATATCACCTGAAGCTGGGATTAGGGGTTAATAAGTTAGCCATAAGTATTAATATATTAAGCAGGCTAAGGTTTGTGGCATGTGTGAAACCACCCATGATAACAGCACTTTCTTTAGGGAAAACTGGTGCTTAGTGACCAGGATGTTAGAGACAAGAATTGTTATTTTGTAAATGCTATATCCTGCCAAATTTCATAAATAAAAGTCTGTCTCTGAGGAAAATACACGCTGACTTTTCCTGATTTAGGATCGTGAAGTAAGGTGGGAGGGCAATTGGAAGTATCCTGTAGCAGACAGGTCCCTGCACCCCTAAACTTGCTTACAATAAGGGCAACGCACATTTTTTGTTAGAAAAGTAAATAAAGGTCAGAGGAGAAAGATCACTGTAGTTTTCTAAAGAAGTAGCTGAAAATGTAAGGAAAAAAGGTTAATGTTCATAAACTATCAGAGATCACAGAAAGAGGAAGGCAGACAACAATATCTGAAGAAGCTAAGGGAGGCTGGGAAAATGGGGCGCAATACTTTTTTAGATGTGTTAGTGAGTGGAGAAAATGCAAAACTGGCACTGTGAGACTCGGGGTAAAGGAGAGGAAATTGTAGAGGCTCACAAGAAAAAATATTTGCTTAACAAATATTTCTGTTCAGTGTTCACTGAGAAAGGGCTAGGAGTGGGACTACAAAAAATCAGCACAAGACCTCATTTGGAAAGCTGTGTACGGTTCTGGAGACCACACCTTCAAAAGCATATAAAGCACTACTAAAATGATCAATGCAACGTGTACAGGGACAGACAAACATCTAAACAAATATACCCCAGGGAAAGGCAGAATAGGGGAGATATGAGAGACATTTAAATACCTCCAAACTATCAATGCACAGGAGGCAGACCTCTAACAAGGGAAATATTATTTACAATATTTATAGTATACCTATCACCAGTTCTAGGCAGATAAGTCACATTACAAATGTGAATATTCATAAAATATTGGGAGACAGAAGACAGTAAAAATTATATATAAGGTGGGCCACCGGCAAAGGGTCCTTTCACTGGGACTCTTTGTATATTTGCTGTCCGGTCATCTTTGGAACATGACAATGAATGATTCAGCTCAAGGAATTTCTGTTGTTTGTGGGAGGGTCGTTATGGGTTCCATAATAAAGCCAGGACAGCTAAGCCGCTCTGCTCAGTATGCTGTTGGTTCTCCTAAGTTTATCCTTAGCTTTGACTCAGTCTTATTCCAATGTTGATTTACCTTTTTTTGGCAGCCTATAAGAGCATAAGAACATAAGAACATGCCATACTGGGTCAGACCAAGGGTCCATCAAGCCCAGCATCCTGTTTCCAACAGTGGCCAATCCAGGCCATAAGAACCTTGCAATTACCCAAACATTAGATAGAAGATCACAAGCTACTATTGCTTATTAATTACCATAATAGCAGTTTATGGATTTATCCTCTAGGAACTTATCCAAACCTTTTTTAAACCCAGGCTACACTAACTGCACTAATCACATCCTCTGGCAATGAATTCCAGAGCCTAACTCTGGGTGAAAAAGAATTTTCTTCGATTTGTTTTAAATGAGCTACTTGCTAACTTCATGATCCTTCTATTATCTGAGAGAGTAAATTACCGATTTACATTAACTTGATCAAGTCCTTTCATGATTTTGTTGACTTCTTTTATATCCCCTCTCAGTCGTCTCTTCTCCAAGCTGAAAAGTCCTAACCTCTTCAGTCTTTCCTCATAGGGGAGCTGTTCCTTTCCCCTTATCATTTTGGTTGCCCTTTTCTGCACTTTCTCCAGTGCACCTATATCCTTTCTGAGATGCGGTGACCAGAATTGCACACACTGGGGTGGATTTTAAAAGGGTTACGCGCGTATGTCCCGGGGCTTTGTGAAAGGGGCGGGGCTTGGGTGGGGCACCGGTCTGGGAGCGGGGCAGGGCGGGACCGAGGCCTCCAGCACAGCGACCATGCCGGGGGTACTTATAAAATAAAGGTAGGGGGGATTTAGGTAGGGCTGGGGGGCGGGTTAGATAGGGGAAGCAAGGGGGAAGGTGGGGGGGGGGGGGGGGCCAAAGGAAAGTTCCCTCCGAGGCCGCTCCGATTTCAGAGCGGCCTCGGAGGGAATGGGGAAAGCCATCGGGGCTCTCCTAGGGCTCGGCGCGTGCAAGGTGCACTAGTGTGCACCCCCCCTTGTGCACGCTAACCCCGGATTTTATAACATGTACACGGCTGCGCACGCATGTTATAAAATCGGGCGTGCATTTGTGCGCCGGGTAGCGAGCACAAATGTACCCCGCGCGCGTATGTTTAAAAATCCAGTCCAGTATTTAACATCTGCTCACCAAAGGCAAAATCAGATATTATTTTCCAATTCCTTTTGCATGAGAACTTGGATATTTTGCTTTTACCGGAGATTTGGCATCTAATGCAGATATTACTTTGCTACAATTAACTTATTTATTTATTTATGTATTTATTTATTTAGGGCTCTTATATTCCGATATTCTTGTAACAAGTTACAAATCACTTTGGTTTACATTATAACAAAAAACCTATGCAAGAGAATGCATTACATTAAAACAAGGATGAGCAAACTTGGATCAAGTAACATGGTTTAAACATGGGGGATTAACATGGGGATAACTGGAAGAGATCGACTGCATAAATAACAGAAAGCTAGAGATGTTGTTCTAGAGGTGAGCAGCATAACTGACTCTGAGGTATAAAAAAGACTCTACTGTTCGTTTGAGCAAGAGAAGGCTTGGGTGAACAGCCAGGTTTTGAGTCTTTCTTTAAATGTAATCATGCATCTTTCGAGCCGGAGATCTGGCGGGAGAGAGTTCCATTGAGTTGGTCCAGATGTGGAAAGCGCTCTCTTACTTACTGATGTTTTGATGAGGGGGGCATGGAGGGTGTCTCTATACGCTGATCTTACTGGTCTAGCGGGTATACGTGGCCGAAGTGGGATCTTGAGTTCCAGTGGTGTGATGTTGTGAATGGCTTTGTGAATGATTGTTAGAGTTTTGTATAAAATTCTGAATTTGATTGGGAGCCAGTGGAGATTCCGCAGGATGGGAGTAATATGGTCTCTTCTGTTGGCCTTGGTCAGAATTCTTGCCGTTGCGTTCTGCAGCATCTGTAAAGGTTTGATGGAGTTGGCAGGGAGGCCGAGGAGGAGTGGTTACCAGTTTGATTTCTACACAAAGCTAGACATGGTAAGAAGGGAGGAACTGTGGATGTGTTACATAAATCCTGTATATCTTTGAAACCTCTTTCTTTAGAAGTAGGTTTTGCTAGTGAAAATTTGAATATGAAATTAAATCATTAGGTTTTTGTACTACTTTACTGATCACCTACATGATTAGTAAGGATCTATGTGTTTTTGCTGATTTGTTCATGTAATGTCTTGGACATTCTTGATTTGTATGCATTGTAATTGGGGATATCTAATGGCCCTGCTGGGCACGTTTCCATGAAGCCCCGGTAGCTCCCTGTTCGACTGGTTCAGTAAAGGATAGGAAAGTGTGGAGGCTCCATTCCTTTCAGGGAGCCAGAATGGCCATGCCCTTTAACAGATTGTACGAGCAGCTGTCTCCTGATGGCTCTGGGACAGTAGAGTTGAGTTTGCAGGAAGTCTGGAGGTTTCTTCCCTTTCTTGGATTTTTGGCCTCCATCTTACCTGTGGTCCTGTGGCCACTCCAGTATCCCATTCCTTACGTGTAGGGTAGTTTGTCCTGGGTTTGCATTTTTTGTAAGAAGAAGGGTGTTTGCTTGGGGGAAGACCTGCCGTGCTCTTGACCTGCTACCGTGCCTTCTGATGTTTGAATCGATTTTGGGAACAGAGACTTTTTGGGTTCCATTCTGCCTGGAGATAGGAGCACTGACAGCTGCATCTTCCCAGAGAGAATCCCTTACGTTTGCTGAGTCAAGCAGCGAGAGAGAGAGAGAGAAGCAACAAACTCTTACTAAAAATCAATCCCTGGGGAGAGAGGGTTTGCAATCTCAATGCAGAGACCCTGAGTTCCCCTTTTTGCCAGTTTGGAGGGTTTTTTCCTCCACGTCCCGGAAAGAGATAGCTTCTCAGTTTCTGCTCAGATTGAGGGGAAAATCTGAGAATTGTTGGTCATGCTTGCACCCTTTGTTGGTGGGGGGAAATGAGTGACGGGGTTATTAATGGCACTGTTTAAATTAATAAATAAATATTTTAGTGCTGGCAGGCATTGGCTGCAGGTGATGTCTCCCAGCCAGTGAAGGGGCCTCACACCCTCTGTTCTTGAACAACTCCCCAGGTAGCAGACTTTCAGGGAAAGGAAATTGCTCTTTCCATGCCACAAAAGTGGATTGGCCATTTCCAAAACACAATCAAAGGGATGAAGAAAACTCACTCATGTTGCATACGAGTTACTGCACTGGGCAAACAAATTTACTTCTCCTTCCTAGGCCGGGCACAGGCTAATTAATTAGAGGCAGCCAAGCTGAAATTCAGCTCCTCATCTCCATGTCTCCTGCAGTTGGCACTAAACTCATTAAAAACCTAAACCAATCTTCTTATTTTTGGCCTGACAGTTTTCACTTCTATTATTGGGTTTCCAGTTCAACTGGAACCAGCTCCTAATGCACAAATGTTTATTCGCACCTCTATTCCTAGCTATTCTAGCAACGTTGAGTGGTGGTGGGATTCCTTCTACAAAGAGACTGTAATCACCCCCAGCCCAAGGAGCACATGCTGGGCTCAAAAATCAAACCCAAATTGCCAACATGGCAGCATGCAACACTGTAAGTGAGCCACTAGGCCAGCCCATAAAACAGATTTTAAAGAGCATTTTGTGGCAGTTAAACTTGGGAGCTACTGAAACCCAGAAGAAATTTAAACAGCAGGAATAAAAATAAAAATATCTAGCAAAGACAAGCTAAGCAACTCAGCAAGAGAATGAATATTAACACACTTATCCGATGCTTGACAGCACCTTCCAAGCATGAAGTCTACAGCTTCTCTCCAAAGACACAAGATGGACTGAGATGTGGTCAGCAGATGCTCTCTATAGGGCTGTTCCAAAAACAATAGCCAATGATTCCCTATGGAAAGACGTTCCTAGCAAGATTCAAATTCCCAGAGGCAGCCCCTAGCTCCAGGCTAGTCAATGCCATTTTGCCCCAGGATTAAAGACCGGTCAATCCCATTTTGGAAAATATCTTTGACCAGCTTGGAGCTAGGAGGCGCTGCAGGCTGCCACTGGACCACCATGGTTTGATTTCTTAGGTGAGGGAAGGTCTGGGGGGAAGGAATTCAGGGACACCCCTAGAGCACCAGGGTCTATTTTCTATGTAAGGAGGGTGAGAGCCACTAGACTACCAGGGATTATGGTTTATGTTGCAGGGGGGCCTGATGCTTGGGAGGGCTGGATACAGGCAGGGCAATTTGGGCCAAAGGGGAGGGGTTTGGGAAGGGGGATGGGTGTCACCATGCGAGTTATTTATTTGTTTTTAATTTTTGGGCCTTCTGGGTCACCTTGACAAATGGTGATGGGAAAGGGGAAGTGGTCGGGGGTAACACAACCCCCTCCTGGGGTTTTTTTGACTCATTCAGAGGGGGCTCTGAGCTGTATAGCCCTTTAAGAAGTATCCCAGGGTAAGTGGGCCGTTATTGCGTATTAACAAGCTTTTCTCCACATTTTCTTTATTGCGGGTTTTTCTGTGATAAGAAATATTATGGGGGAACTGCCACAATATTTTCATGGAGGGGGCAAAATATCAAGGGAATGCCCCCTCCCATTGATATTTGCCTATCCTGTGTTAAAATATTGCAGGTTGATAAATAACCTCCCAAGTTGGAAAAGCAGAATATAAAAAGTTTTAAATAAATAAATACATAATAAATAGGAAATGGCTATGATCCTTTCAAATGATCCTTTCAAATATCCCCATATATCTTAATCCAAGTTAATTCGACCTGTTCATTGTAAGACATTTACTTGTCATTGTTGTTATTGTTTAAAATGTAAACCGAATTGATCAATAATTTTGTTATTGGAAAGTCGGTATAGAAAAATGCTAAATAAATAAATAAATAAAATAGCACCAGGACTAGGGGACACTCTTTGAAACTAACAATTAACAACTTTAACACAAATTGCAGAAAGCATTTTTCACTAAAACGGTTTGCACACTCCTTGCCCTGTCCACAGCTTGAGGATCATAAATTGGGCCTAGTAATCAAAGCCAGATTAGAATGCATGTAATTATTTAGAGGGTACTGTTATAACCCCATGCACAGAGTAATTTTTACCTGAATTTTCAAATCAGACTTATGCGCTGGATTTAACTAAAAACAGAGAAAGAAGAGTTGCTTACCCTCTAACAGGTATTCTCCAAGGAAGCAGGATGTCAGTCCACACTATAGGTGACATCATACGATGAAGCCCAGCACAGAAAACTTGTGCCAAAGTTTCTAGAACTTTGGTTGAGCCTCCTGGTATACTCACTTCTCCATTTCCTCCTTGAACATCGTCGATACCAAATCGGCCTGGAATCCAGAAGGCATGACCAGATCTTCTTCAGAACCGAGAAAAGGATCAGTGGCTGACATCAGGACTGGTGGAGATTGCAGCAAACCCCTGGGAGTCTTGGAGGACTGGTACTCCTCACCACGGGGTTACTTTGGGGGCATTGCAGCCATAGCTGGTGCATCCCTGTACCCAGCACCATGCATTGACAGGGACCAATGCCGACGCTTCTTCGGCTTCCTTTGATGCTCGGCTTGGTCCTTTCCCAGTGCTTAGGTTGAGGACGATCAATTTGAATCTTCAACCTGGAAAAGCTGGGCAATGGTCCACCTCCAGAGTCCCTGAAAGTCAACACCAATGAAGCCAATGACCCCACTGACATCAATGGCTCAATTGCCATCAGTGTGGCTTGGACGTCCCTCGATGTCAATGCTTCCGATGCCAATAGATCGGTCTTCTGGTGTCTGAAGAGTTGGTCGAGCTTCTCCAGACAGGCCCAGTGTCCTTTGGGTTTCATCTGTGTGCACCTCCGGCAACCCTGGACGTCATGCGATGTACAAGCAGAAGACATTTCTATCTTGGGGATCCGTGATAGACATAGTCCTCCTGCACTGAGGGCATCACTGGAAACTGATGATGTCATGGCATCATGAAACAAAAGGGCCACGAGATTGAAATCAATGGCTGGTGGGCACTGAGTGCACTGCCACCCTGGGGATCAACAAGAAACAAAACGTATTCAAAACATTCAAAAAACCTTCCTAGGGAAGATATGGAGAGAACCTAGGGACCCCACGTCAACCCGGGTGATCCCAACGGTACTTTTTCAAAGAAAAATGACTTAACCACAAAACACTGGATTGTGCAGAAAAAGAAAGATTGACAGGACCCGAAGTGGCGGCATGGTGTAATGAGTGCCTGAGCATGCTCAGAGAGACTCAATCAAGTTTCTAGAAACTTTGACATAAGTTTTCCGTGGTGGGTTCCATCAAATGATGTCACCCATGTGTGAGTCCTACCATCCTGCTTGTCCTCGTAAATAGAGCATGACACACTGATATGAGGTTTCAAGAACCTAAATTAAGGATTAACATCAGAAAATATGTCTTCACAGAAAGATTGGAGGATATATGGAATGACTTCCTGAAGTTGGTAGTGGAGACAAAAACAGCAACAGAATTCAAGAAAAAATGAAATAAGCACAGAGGACTTGTAGTTGCAAAGAAGTCAGGAGAAAGCCGGAGACTGACTTGGGTCTTTCACATTGCACTAAGAATGGAATTGGCCAGGCTGAATGGGCCGTAGAGTCCTTATCTGCTGTCATATTCTGTGTTTCTATGTTTCTAACTTTCACTGACTCAGGAAGTCTATTCCAGGTGTCTGGAGCAGCAAGTCGGAAAGCATGATGTCTGGAGTTGATGATGGAGAAGAAGGTCTTAGATAAAGGTGACTTGCCCAATAAGTGGAGGTCACAAGAAGGGCTATAGAGAGACATAAGAAAGAAAAGATAATGAGGAGCTGCAGAATGAATGCACTCGTAGGTAAATAAGAGAAATTGAACTGTATGCGGTAGCCAGCGTCGTGACTTGAGAAGAAGGGCTGTATAGGTGTAACAACACTGGTGGAAGCTAAGCTGAGCAGCTGAATTTTATATAGATTGTAGTGGAGAGAGATGTTTTAGTGGAAGACCAGCGAGGAACAGACTGCAGGAGTCTAAACAAGAGGCACTGAGAGTGTGATAAGGATTCTGGTAGTATGTTCAAAAATGAAGGGACAAATTGTCCTTATAAGAAGAAGCAAAATGCCATGAGTCAGACCCAAGTTCAATAGAGCCAAACATCTTATTTCCAATAGTGGCCAATCCAGTTTACAAGTGTCTGACAGATACCGAAGAGTAGAACCATTTCTTGTTGCTGACTCCTAGGAATAAGCAGTGTCTTTCCCAAGTCTACCTGGGTAAGAATGGATTATGGAATTTTCCTTCAGGAACTTATGCAACCTTTTTTTAAATTTTACTATGCTAGTCGCCTTCACTACATCCTCCTCCTCACATTTAGATTTGGTATTTTAGAGGAAACCTGTCATGGGAATGAGAGCTTCCAAATTTTGAATGTTTGCATCTGGTGACATATCTGACAAAATCCAGACCTCCTTCCCCAGTGGAGAAATCATTTTACAATGCCAAAAACAAGGCAGTCAGGCATAATTTCTAATCTGCATTTCAGGCAACTATGAGGTCTCTAAAACTGGCTTCAACATTGCAGGACGTGCTAGCAAAACCTTACACTGAGTTTCACAGAGAGAAGAAAAGAAAAATGTATTGCCTAGGAAGGTAAGATTGAAAGATGCCTGTAGAAATATGAGCTCAAGCTCCCAAGCCCAGCTCAGTTACATGAGGCCTCACAGGCACAGATTAAACACAAGAGGAGTAGCCTAGCTTCTCCTGTAATGTCCTCGTCCCCTTACATTTCTCTTTCATTCCTTGCTATCCCACTTCCTCCATCCAGGCAAGGTCATCATCGGCTCTAGACAGCCTGAGGAAGAGGATCCTGGACAGACCTGCCAATGGGAAAGCTAAGAGAGTTGACCTCACAGAGTGACCAATAATCATCAGATATGATAGGGAAAGGACATCAAGGTACTTCACCTTTGCTCAATGAATAACCCTACAAGAGAAAAATAATTCCTCAAAGAAAGAGGCAAATGAATCTTTTTCAGAAAGAACAATATTAATGAAATCTTCAGAAAGCATTGACCACTTCCTCTCCTCTCCCCAGTTTCTGTCTTTGTTTCATGTGGTCTTCAGTTTACATTGTGAATGACTTCCAGATGTGTGGGATGGGTCAGCTGGTGAGGGCAGGGCCTGCTCCCAGACAGGCACCGTGCCAAGGGTTGCAGCCTGTTTACAAACAGATAAACATCAAGAGTTAAGCAGGAGAAATTACAGGCATGGTTTGCATTTTTCCATCTGTAATGCTGAGGGAGGAGGAGGGTAGGACAGAGTAAAGGAGCAGTGTATGACTCATGAGCCGTCAGAAAGGGTGGCCTTAGGCCAAAGCAGATTAGGGGCATTGGCTTTTTGTTCATGTCTCTTAGCTGGACGCATTCCCAGCCTGTGTGCATGTCAGCTGGCACGTGTGTGACGCCAGGCAAGCCTTGGGTGGCAGTGCTATGATGATGCCAGTCTCATCAGCTTCTAAGGGAACCTGGCTGCTAACTTTTCTTCCTGCAAAACTGCTGAATTGTCTTTTATAATTCACTGATTTCTCTCTTCAGACTGAGGTGGGCCTTTCCCTGGCTGTCACTCACTGTTTCTTTGCTATTGCTGGCTGGTGAATCCTTCCCTCCCTCTCCCACATGCACCCACTCTAGTTCCTGCTACATTTTTAGAGATTTTATTCGTTGAAGCAGGCAGACTCTTTACAAACTTTCCTATTTAGACATTGTGGTCCTGGCACTCAAACCTGATATTTATAAGCTGCAAGCAGCAGTTAGTAAAGGAAAGCTTTGAAGAACATTAGGAGGTAAATTTTCAAAGGCTTAGATAAAAATAAACTTACCCCTAAGTCAGTCATACCTGGATAAGTAGATTTTTACTCAGCAGAAAATATACAAGTTCCTTTATCACATGCACGTTTTGGCTGCTTAGAAAAGAGGCGATACAGCAGGATAAGAACATAAGAACATGCCATACTGGGTCAGACCAAGGGTCCATCAAGCCCAGCATCCCGTTTCTAACAGTGGCCAATCCAGGCCAGAAGAACCTGGCAATTACCCAAAAACTAAGTCTACTCCATGTGACCGTTGTTAGTAATAGCAGTGGCTATTCCCTAAGTAAACTTAATTAATAGCAGGTAAAGGACTTCTCCTCCAAGAACTTATCCAATCCTTTTTTAAACACAGCTATACTAACTGCACTAACCACATCCTCTGGCAACAAATTCCAGAGTTTAATTGTGCGTTGAGTAAAAAAGAACTTTCTCCGATTAGTTTTAAATGTGCCACATGCTAACTTCATGGAATGCCCCCTAGTCTTTCTATTATCTGAAAGAGTAAATAACCGATTCACATCTACCCGTTCTAGACCTCTCGTGATTTTAAACATCTCTATCATATCCCCCCTCAGCCGTCTCTTCTCCAAGCTGAAAAGTCCTAACCTCTTTAGTCTTTCCTCATAGGGGAGCTGTTCCATTCCCCTTATCATTTTGGTAGCCCTTCTCTGTACTTTCTCCATCGCAATTATATCTTTTTTGAGATGCGGCCACCAGAATTGTACACAGTATTCAAGGTGCGGTCTCACCATGGAGCGATACAGAGGCATTATGACATTTTCCGTTTTATTCACCATTCCCTTTCTAATAATTCCCAACATTCTGTTTGCTTTTTTGACTGCCGCAGCACACTGAAATGACGATTTCGATGTGTTATCCACTATGACGCCTAGATGACGATTTTAATGTGTTATCCACTATGACGCCTAGATGTTTCGGAGGTGTAGCTGGAGATTTCAGCTTTAAAAAGTGCACACACAGTAGGCCTGCCACTAACATGCATATTTTATGTCCTCGTTTAACACCACGTAAGCGTATGCCAATCCATCACATGCCAACCAACGGACGAAGCAAAATGGATACCTCTACTCCTCGTCTGGAAAACACACCTCATGAAGAACACAGAAAATTAAAAAAAAAAAGTGAGTACTTGCGATCAAACATTACATACAAGAATTTGAAAACTTACACCAAATGCATGATCCTATCATTCATACTATTAAACGCACAATCCATTTAAAAAAAAAAAAATGCCCATCCTCACAGATTTACTCACTGATAGCAAAGCAGACTTCATAGCAATCACAGAAATCTGAATGAAAAACTCTGACAACGTATTAATTAATCAAATAGAAGACCCAACCTACAAAACTATCTCAATCCCCAGACCGAAAAAGAAAGGCGGAGGTCTCATGTTAATCAGCAAAAAAAAGCATGCAGATGAAACTAATCACTTCCAAGATATCTTCCCCTTTTGAAATCGCACTTTTCGACTCGCCTAAACTACAAACTTGTCTAGTATACTGTCCCCCTAGCTCATTAGAAACAAACTGCTCTCCAGTAATACAATTCTTCATAGCCAACTTAACACTCAATAAGCCAATCATCATCCTGGGAGATTTCGACTTGCATATGGACACCCACCCTCTCACAGCCGCATGCAAAACAATCACGGATGCATTAGCAACAATGGGACTAGAACAAATCCTCTATGCCACCCCATCTCTCTATCTATCTTCTCCAAATCACATGTTAAATGTTATTTCTCAAAGTTATTATGTAAATTAACCTTTCAAAGTTACTATGTAAATTTATCTTTCTAAATTATTATTTGTTACAATGTTACAATGTAAAATAAGCAGCTACTGCCTTATTTCTGTTCAGTTATATGTAAACCGATGTGATATCTCGATCGAATGTCGGTATATAAAAACAAACAAACAAATAAATTAAATAAATAAATCATCGAGGGACCAACTCACAAAGCAGGACACACCCTTAATCTAATTTTTATCAACACGGACACCTGGGATACACACCAAACCAAAACAACTGAAATCCCCTGGTCAGACCACTCCCTCATCCACGCCTCCCTTGCCTACAACACGAAACTCACCAAAACCGAAAACAACAACATGAGAACCTTCACATACCGCCCTCCCTTTGATAGTGAAACACTGCAAAAAAATCTACAAGATGAATTCTCGAACATTGACTTTACAAACGCAGAAACAGCCACAAACTCATGGCTCAACATCACCAAAGACATAGCAGATAGAAGAAACCCTACCATTAAGTCAATAAAAAACCCAAAACACCAAAATCAATGGTACAACGATAGCATAAGATCAGCCAAAAGAGAACTCAGGAAAAAAAGAGAGATCTTGGAGCAAGAACAAAACTGACCGACTACTCATTGCCTACCGAACTCACCTAGCAAACTATAAACAACTGATACATAATGCAAAAAAAGACTTCTATTCGAACAAAATAAATAATTACCACCATAACCCCGTATCTTCTTTAGGACTTTTGTCGACTTTTATGCGCATATGTAAGTGGATTTTAAAATATGCTTCTGCGAGGGTCAACCCAGTTTTTTCAATTAGTCTACCAGAATAAAACATAAGCATTGTCAAGTTAAGTGTAAGACAGGCGGAGATAGATTTTGAAATGAATTTTGCCATAGAGGCAAAAACTCATAATAAAAACTTTTTTAAATGTATCCGAAGCAAGAAACCTGTGAGGGAGTTGGTTGGACCATTAGATGACCAAGTGGTTAAAGGGGCTCTTAGGGAAGATAAGACCATTGCAGAAAGGCTAAATGAATTCTTTACTTCTGTGTTTACTAATGAGGATGTTGGGGAGATACCAGTTCTGGAGATGGTTTTCATGGGTGATGAGTCAGACGAACTGTACCAAATCACTGTGAAACTGGAAGATGTAGTAGGCCAGATTGACAAACTAAAGAGTAGCAAATCACCTGGACCGGATGGTATGCATCCTAGGGTACTGAAAGAACTAAAAAATGAAATTTCTGGTCTATTAGTTAAAATTTGTAACCTATCATTAAAATCATCCATTGTACCTGAAGACTGGAGGGTGGCCAATGTAACCCCAATATTTAAAAAAGGCTCCAGGGGCGATCCGGGTAACTATAGATCAGTGAGCATGACTTCAGAGCTGGGAAAATTAGTGGAAACTATTCTCAAGATCAAAATTGTAGAGGATATAGAAAGACATGATTTAATGGGACACAGTCAACATGGATTTACCCAAGGGAAGTCTTGCCTAACAAATCTGCTTCATTTTTTTGAAGGGGTTAATAAATATATGGATAAAGGTGAACTGGTAGATGTAGTGTATTTGGATTTTCAGAAGGCGTTTGACAAAGTCCCTCATGAGAGGCTTCTAGGAAAAGTAAAAAGTCATGGGATAGGAGGCGATGTCCTTTCGTGGATTACAAACTGGCTAAAAGACAGGAAACAGAGAGTAGGATTAAATGGTCAATTTTCTCAGTGGAAAAGGGTGGACAAGTGTAAGGTGTTGCATATAGGGAAAAATAACCCTTGCTGTAGTTACACGATGTTAGGTTCCATATTAGGAGCTACCACCCAGGAAAAAGATCTAGGCATCATAGTGGATAATACTTTAAAATCGTCAGCTCAGTGTGCTACGGCAGTCAAAAGAGCAAACAGAATGTTAGGAATTATTAGGAAGGGAATGGTTAATAGAACAGAAAATGTCATAATGCCTCTGTATTGCTCCATGGTGAGACCGCACCTTGAATATTGTGTACAATTCTAGTCGCCACATCTCAAAAATGATCTAATTGTGATGGAGAAGGTACAGAGAAGGGTTACCAAAATGATAAAGGGAATGGAACAGCTCCCCTATGAGGAAAGACTAAAGAGGTTAGGGCTGTTCAGCTTGGAGAAGAGACGGCTGAGGGGGGATATGATAGAGGTGTTTAAAATCATGAGAGGTCTAGAACGAGTAGATGTGACTCGGTTATTTACACTTTCGAATAATAGAAGGACTAGGGGGCACTCCATGAAGTTAGCAGGTGGCACATTTAAAACTAATCGGAGAAAGTTCTTTTTCACTCAACGCACAATAAAGCTCTGGAATTTGTTGCCAGAGGATGTGGCTAGTGCAGTTGGTGTAGCTGGTGTAGCTGGGTTCAAAAAATGTTTTTGGATAAGTTCTTGGAGGAGAAGTCCATTAATGGCTATTAATCAAGTTTACTTAGGGAATAGCCACTGCTATTAATTGCATCAGTAGCATGGGATCTTCTTAGTGTTTGGGTAATTGCCAGGTTCTTGTGGCCTGGTTTGGCCTCTATTTGAAACAGGATGCTGGGCTTGATGGACCCTTGGTCTGACACAGCATGGCAATTTCTTATGTTCTTATGGCCTCACCACAGACCTGTACAAGGGGATTATCACTTCCTTTTTCTTACTAGATATTCCTCCCTCTATGCAGCCCAACATTCTTCTAGGTTTAGCCCTCACCCCCCCCCCCCCCCCCCCCCCGCACACACACACACACATACACACACTCACACAGGCTCTCAACCCTACACACATCCAGGTAGTCATCCACACATACACACATGCGGATGGGATCCGCTGGTGACCACCGCATCCTCCTCTCTTCTGCTGTCAGCAGGATGGGTCCACTAGCGGCCTCTTTTCTACCACCAGCAGGATGGCAGCCACCATGTTCTCCTTCTCTCTTAGGCCATCAGCAGGCAGCCTACTGAGTTGTGAGATGGGCGTTGTCATCTCGCCAGTCTCACAGTAAACGCTGTGGGACTGGCCCCACAGCAACAGGAGATGACATCAGTACGAATGCTACTCCTGCTGCCGGGGGTTTTTTGCCACTCCAAAATTCTGACGCCTGAGGCCGCTGCCTCACTCTGCCTCATGATAGAATCGCCCCTGGTTATAGAGAAAGAAACAGCACATTTTAGCTTAATTTTTGATATGTGTAGAGAAGGAGAGAGAGGAGTCGAAGATGACTCCTAGGTTATGGGATGAGGAGAACGAGAGAATGACCATGTTATCCACAGAAATAGAGAAAGGAGGAAATGGGGAGGTAGGTTTGGGGGGAAAGATAAGGAGTTCTGTCTTGGCAGTGTTGAGTTAGCGGTTCCTCTGACTGCCCATTTGCAGTATGTGAGCATTTCCATCACAAGGCATCTTCTTTCCTGTGTAATTCTATGCCGTGGCTTTATTGAATTTTGCAGTCACTTTAACAAAACTTGGGCTCTGCTGATACAAATTTGGGCAATGTGATTTTGGTTCTCCTGAAGAGGGAAGAAATATTCATCTTCCAAAACATTGCAATGTCAGGCATTTTGTTTACATTGCTGTGCATCTGGCACTATATGGCATCCCTTTGTTTCTGCAGACATTTCTCTTAAGATAAGTACGTTTTGGATTTATTAAGACACTGCACCTGTCGTTATTTTAAGGGAAGTGGGAAACATTGGACTGTATACTGGGTGGATTTTTTCTCACTACAATTTTAGAACGACTGATGATTAAAATATGTGCACTAGAATAGGCAGCTTTCTGAGCCCTTTATGAAGTGCCATTCATGGTTCTATGTGATGGTCATTCTTATTAATTAAAAGACATATTTTTCACACATCCACATTTGGTCAAGTGAGATTTGTTTTTTGGTTGATTTATATTTATTCTTACATGTGTTGGGTTTGTGATTTTTGAGTTTAAGGTGGTGGCAGGACATCCAGGCAGCAATGTCAGACAAGCTGGTTAACATCTGGGACCGGATTTCTAATGAAATTTCTGGTGTAGAGGCGTAAATCAGCATAAAAATAGTACTGAAAACATGAGAGGAAATCAGAGTACCAAGGGAATTAGTATACAGACAGAAGAGATTTGCCAAGGAAAACGATATGCTAGATAAAATGAAGGATAACTTTAAAAAACTGGAAAAATGCTTAAATATAAGGTAACTAATCTTTAATAGAAATAAAATACAAAATTATACATTAGGAATGCAGAAATTCAAGAATCAAATCCTTTTTTGGAGGTGAAATGCTAGCAACCACCAAACAAGAAAGAGACCTGTGGGGTCATCTCTGATGATCTCTAGGTAGTCAATCACTGTGACAATACAGTTGGGAAAACAAATACACTGTTCAGTTCTGAAACCACATCTACAAAAACACATTGTCAAGGTAAAGATAATTCCAAGGAAGGCGACCAAATGGTACATGGCTTGCACTATAAACTAGACATATACAAAGATTAAAGGAGCTAAAAATGTACTGTAGAAAAAAAGAAAGGGAAGATATGATACAAACATGGAAAATCTAGCAGTATTCAATAAAGTCCCTGAAGTTATTATTTTACATAGTATGAAAAGCTCAAGGGCAAGAGGGAATCATAGGAAACTGAAGGGAAGAAAGCTAAATATTTTTTCACCGACTGCTGGATGGATACTTGGAACAGACTTTCAGTGGAGTTTATAAGAGCCACAACAAAATTCATGCACGCATGGAAAAAAGCAAAGAACCTTAGGAGCAGATAGAGGGGACGATCTTTGATAGCATAGTAGGAAGGCCTTAATACCTTCAAGATGACACAAAATTATTCAGAGTAGTTAAATCACAAGCGGATTGTGATAAATTGCAGGAAACCTTGTGAGACTGGAAGATTGGGCATCCAAATGGTAGATGAAATTTAATGTGGATAAGTGCCAGGTGTTGCATATAGGGAAAAATAACCCTTGCTGTAGTTACACGATGTTAGGTTCCACATTAGGAACTACCACAAGAAAGAGATCTAGGCGTCATAGTGGATAATACATTGAAATTGTCGACTCAGTGTGCTGCGGCAGTCAAAAAAGCAAAGAGAATGTAAGGAATTATTAGTAAAGGAATGGTTAATAAAATGGTGGATATCATAATGCCTCTGTATCGCTCCACGGTGACACCGCACCTTGAACACTATGTGCAATTCTGGTCACCGCATCACAAAAAAGATATAGTTGCACTGGAGATAGTAAGAGAAGGGCAACCAAAATGATAAAAGGGATGGAACGGCTCCCCTATAAAGAAAGGCTGAAGAGGTTAGGGCTGTTCAGTTTGGAGAAGAGACGTCTGAGGGGGGATTTGATAGAGGTCTACAAAGTCATGAAAGGACTTGAATGGGTAAATGTGAATCGGTAATTTACTCTCTTTCAGATAATACTAGCACTAGGGGACACTCCTTGAAGTTAGCAAGTAGCACATTTAAAACACATCAGAGAGAATTATTTTTCACTCAGTGTACAACTGAGCTCTAGAATTCATTGCATGAGCACATGGTTGAGGCAGCTAGTGTAGCTGGGTTTAAAAAAGGTTGGGATAAGTTCCTAGAGGAGAAGTCCTTAACTGCTATTAATTAAGTTGACTTAGGGAATAGGCACTCCTTATTACCGGCATCAGTAGCATGGGATCTTCTTAGTGTTTGGGTACTTGCCAGGCACTTGTAACCTGGATTGGCCTCTGTTGGAAACAGGATGCTGGGCTTGATGGACCCTTGGTCTGACCCAGTATGGCAATTTCTTATTTTCTTATATATTTTAGAGGCCCATATTCAGTCAATGGCTGGACTAAAAAGTTAGCTGGATAAACATATCTGGCTAACTTTGGAAGGATATTCAGTGTGCAGCCACACTATTGAGTATAGATGGCTAACTCTAAGATAGCTCTACAGCATGCCAAGAGTTAGTCAAATATGTTATTCGACTAATCCTACTCCTCCTAGAATCACCTCTGTCTAAACTTTAGCTAGATAATGAGATATCTAGCTAAAGTTTAGTTGGATAAGTGCCCAAAATAGTCAAAAGTCAGCATTTAGCTGGATAACTTCTGAGATATCCAGCTAATTGCCTCTGAATATAGGCATGTAAATGTCATATCATATCTTCTCGGTCATGCTTCTCTTCTAGGATTTACATATTAAGTTCTTCAGGCTCATCTAAAAGGGCTTTTGGTACAAACTCCATACCATTTTGTTTGCCTTTCTGTCTCCTACCTCTCCATTATCCTTTCTGAGATATGGCCTCCAGAACTGAACACAGTCCGCCAGGTGAGGCTTCACCAAAGCCTGTAAAGAGATATTACCTCTGTCTATTGGTTATACCTTCAAGCATCCTCCTGGATCTGACCACCACTTTATCACACTGTTTTAATATCTTGAGATCATCGAACACTATTACACCAAGGTCCCTCTTAAGGTCAGTGCACATCAGCTCTTCACCACCTAGTGCCATACCATATCTAATGATTTCTGCACGCTAAGTTCATGACGCTGCACTCTTGGTATTGAATCTTAACTGCCAAGTATTAGACCACTCCTCAATTTTTCTTAGATCACTTTTCATTCTTTTTGTTGTAGATCTTAGTATAGTCTGCAAAAAGGCAAACCTTTTCATTGTAACTTCTCTGCAATAGTGCTAACAAAGATATTGAACAGAATCAGCCCTAGGACAAATCCCTGAGACTCTCCACTAACTACCTCTCTCATTTCAGAGTGAATTATATGTACCATTATGGTCTGTCATCTATCACTCAGCCAGTTTCTAATCCAGGCCACTACCTTGTGTCCCACCCCAGGCTACTCAGTTTATTAATGAGCCTTCTATGTAGGACATTATCAAAACCTTTGCTGAAATCATAAGAACAAAAGAAAATAAGAAGTTTCCATACTGGGTCAGACCAAGGGTCCATCAAGCCCAGCATCCTTTTTCCAACAGTGGCCAGTCCAGGTTACAAGTACCTAGCAAGTACCCAAACACTAAGAAGATCCCATGCTACTGATGCAATTAATAGCAGAGGCCATTCCCTAAGTCAACGATTAATAGCAAATTATGGACTTCTCCTCCAGAAACGTATTCAAATCTTTTTTAAACCCAGCTTCACTAACTGCACTAACCACATCCTCTGGCAACAAATTCCAGAGCTTAATTGTGGGTTGGATGAAAAAGAATTTTCTCCAATTTGTTTTAAATGTGCTACATGCTAACTTCATGGAGTGCCCCATATTCCTTTCATTATCTGAAAGAGTAAATAACCGATTCACATTTACCCATTCTAGCCCTCTCGTGATTTTATAGACTTCTGTCATTCCCCCCCCCCCCCCCCCTCAGCATTCTCCTCTTTAACCTTTCCACAAAGGGGAGCCATTCCATGCCTCTTATCGTTTTAGTTGCCCTTCTCTGTAAACCATATCTAGCGATGACCTTGATCTAATTCTCTAGTCACCTAATCAAAGAAACCAATGAGATTCATTAGACAAGATCTGCCCATGGTAAAATCATGCTGCCTTGGATTCTGCAATCACCCGGATTGTAGAAAGCTCACTATCCTTTCATTCTGAAGAGGCTCCATCAGTTTTTCTTTCCTGCCCTATGTCGGCATTTATGGTTGAAGGGCTGTACGGTTGGAACCACCTCATCACACTTGCATTGGACTCCTTGTTCTTATTTATCCATAGGAGTGGTTGGTGGTTTGTTATGAGTGTGAACTGCAGTCCAAATAGGTAATAATGTAAGGCCTCTTAGGCCCACTTGACGACCAAGGCCTCCTTCTCAACTGTTGAGCAATGCCTCTTGCTTGGTATCAGCTTCCAGCTAATGGATGCCACAGAATGCTCTTGGCCATCCTTTTCTTGTACCAAGACTGCTCCCAAACCTACATCTGAGGCATTGGTCTGTACCATGAAGGGTTTGATGAAGTCCAGACTTATCAAGACTTTTTCAGAGAAAATTGCTTCTTTCAAAGCTCAGACGGCTGTCTCTGCTTCCTCTGATCACTGAATCTTCTCTGGTGCTTCCTTCAACAGCCTTATGAAAGTCTCTGCCTTCTCTGAGTAATTAGGGATAAATCTTCACTAATATCCCGTGAGGCCTAGGAACGTTCTCACTTTTGCCTTTGTTAGTAGGAATGACACTCGGCTGACTGCCTTGATCTTCCAGGTCTGTGGATGGACCAGTATCTTGGCTATACCTTTCCCAGGGTGTAGCCAAGATACTGGACTTCTTGCCCTCCCAGAAAGAACTTTTTAGGATTAGCAATTTGTCTTGATTTCCTTAGACTGGTTAGCACAGCCTGGACTTGGGTTAGATGTGTATTCCAATCTGGGCAGTTCACCTCAAAGCTGGCGGCTGTGTATCCTTGATGTGGATGGAGCACGCTTTTAACTAACTATTGAAACATTGCGGGGGTGCCATGGAGTCCAAACAGGAGGACAGTAAACTAGAACAGTTCCCCTGGTGTCGAGAATAGTCTTCTCTTTCACCACTAGCATGAGAAATACATGCCAATGCCTTTTGTAAGGTCTAGAGTAGAGATGAACTGGGCTGATCTAAGACACTCAATCAGTGTATCCACTGATGACATTGGTACGCATCAAGTTTTGAGACCTCATTGACCTTTTTAAAGTCAATATAGAACCTTATGCTCCCATCTGGCTTTGGCACCAAAACTATGGGCAAGGACCAATCACTGTTAGACTCCCTATTACCCCGACCTGGAGCATGTCCTTCACTTCAGTCTCAATGAAGTGGTGCTTGGCCTCGGCAATCTAATAGAGTCATTGTCATACCACAACTCCAGGAGGCATAATGTCATGCTGTACCAGGTGGGTACAACCTGGCAGGTTTGAGAAAATCTCGTTTTGTTCTACCAGCTGCTTTAAGTCAGCTGTCTGTGCAGTGCATAACTGTTCTCTGAAAGAAAACTGGGCTTGGTTCACTTCAGGTCTGACCTCTGGACCAAACTCTCCATCTTGTTTGATTCCACACTCCTTCAAAAAGTTTATATGGTAGATTTGCATTTTCTTCCATATTTCTGGCTGGACTATTTTGTAGTTCACGGGCCCTGTTTTCTCCAGAACATCATAAGGCTCTTACCAAAAAGTTAACAACTTGCTTTATGAAGTTGGGAGGAGGACAAGGATGCAGTCCCCCAGCTAGAATACTCTTTGGACCATGGGGGATTTGTAAGCTTGGGCTTGGAAACTCTGAGCCTTTTGTAGACATAGGTGTGCTGCCTTCTCAGCATTGAGTGTCACATGTATGATTTTTTACCCACCAGTGAGAGATTGTATGTGTGCACTCGGTGCAAAGAGCTCCTGGCTCTCAGGGAACGAGTCTGATCTCTGGAAGCTAGAGCAGCAGACTTGGAGGAGCTGAGGCAGACAGAGAGGTACATTCATAAGACCTTCAGGGACATAGTAGCCAAGTCCCAATTGCAGTCTGGCAGCCCCAGTGCTGCCTTGGATCAGAAAGATCTCCCAGGAGGAGAACATCACCCTGGTGTAGCAGGAAGTGATCCTGTAGCAAGGACCTGCTCGCCAGGTGATGTATTGTCCTCTCACACTGAGGACAAGTCTCTCAGGGCTACTGTCCAGGAGGGAAGGGTTAGTCCGGCCATCATAGTTGGTGAGTCAATTATTAGAAATGTAGATAGCAGGGTGGCTGGTGGACGTGAGGACCGCCTGGTAACTTGTCTGCCTGCTGCAAAGGTGGCAGACCTCATGCATCACCTAGGTAGGATTATAGACAGTGCTGGGGAGGAGATGGCTGTCGTGGTACATGTGGGCACAACAACATAGGAAAATGTGGGAGAGAGGTTCTGGAAGCCAAATTTAGGATTTGGGTAGGAAGCTGAATTCCAGAACTTCCAGAGTGGCATTCTCTGAAATGCTTCCTGTTCCACGTGCAGGTCCCCAGAAGCAGGCAGAGCTCCAGAGTTTCAATGCATGGATGAGACGATGGTGCAAGGAAGAGGGATTCAGTTTTGTAAGAACATAAGAACATAAGAAAATGCCATACTGGGTCAGACCAAGGGTCCATCAAGCCCAGCATCCTGTTTCCAACAGTGGCCAATCCAGGCCATAAGAACCTGGCAAGTACCCAAAAACTAAGTCTATTCCATGTAACCATTGCTAATGGCAGTGGCTATTCTCTAAGTGAACTTAATAGCAGGTAATGGACTTCTCCTCCAAGAACTTATCCAATCCTTTTTTAAACACAGCTATACTAACTGCACTAACCACATCCTCTGGCAACAAATGTCAGAGTTTAATTGTGCGTTGAGTAAAAAAGAACTTTCTCCGATTAGTTTTAAATGTGCCCCATGCTAACTTCATGGAGTGCCCCCTAGTCTTTCTACTATTCGAAAGAGTAAATAACCGATTCACATCTACCCGTTCTAGACCTCTCATGATTTTAAACACTTCTATCATATCCCCCCTCAGTCGTCTCTTCTCCAAGCTGAAAAGTCCTAACCTCTTTAGTCTTTCCTCATAGGGGAGTTGTTCCATTCCCCTTATCATTTTGGTAGCCCTTCTCTGTACCTTCTCCATCGCAATTATATCTTTTTTGAGATGCGGCGACCAGAATTGTACACAGTATTCAAGGTGCGGTCTCACCATGGAGCGATACAGAGGCATTATGACATTTTCCGTTTTATTCATCATTCCTTTTCTAATAATTCCCAACATTCTGTTTGCTTTTTTGACTGCCGCAGCACACTGCTCCGACGATTTCAATGTGTTATCCACTATGACACCTAGATCTCTTTCTTGGGTTGTAGCACCTAATATGGAACCCAACATTGTGTAATTATAGCATGGGTTATTTTTCCCTATATGCATCACCTTGCACTTATCCACATTAAATTTCATCTGCCATTTGGATGCCCAATTTTCCAGTCTCACAAGGTCTTCCTGCAATTTATCACAATCTGCTTGTGATTTAACTACTCTGAACAATTTTGTGTCATCTGCAAATTTGATTATCTCACTTGTCGTATTTCTTTCCAGATCATTTATAAATATATTGAACAGTAAGGGTCCCAGTACAGATCCCTGAGGCACTCCACTGTCCACTCCCTTCCACTGAGAAAATTGCCCATTTAATCCTACTCTCTGTTTCCTGTCTTTTAGCCAGTTTGCAATCCACGATAGGACATCGCCACCTATCCCATGACTTTTTACTTTTCCTAGAAGCCTCTCATGAGGAACTTTGTCAAACGCCTTCTGAAAATCCAAGTGTACTATATCTACCGGTTCACCTTTATCCATATGTTTATTAACTCCTTCAAAAAAGTGAAGCAGATTTGTGAGGGAAGACTTGCCCTGGGTAAAACCATGCTGACTTTGTTCCATTAAACCATGTCTTTCTATATGTTCTGTGATTTTGATGTTTAGAACACTTTCCACTACTTTTCCTGGCACTGAAGTCAGGCTAACCGGTCTGTAGTTTCCCGGATCGCCCCTGGAGCCCTTTTTAAATATTGGGGTTACGTTTGCTATCCTCCAGTCTTCAGGTACAATGGATGATTTTAATGATAAGTTACAAATTTTTACTAATAGGTCTGAAATTTCATTTTTTAGTTCCTTCAGAACTCTGGGGTGTATACCATCCGGTCCAGGTGATTTACTACTCTTCAGTTTGTCAATCAGGCCTATCACATCTTCTAGGTTCACCGTGATTTGATTCAGTCCATCTGAATCATTTGAACTGGGGAAACTTTTGGGGAAGGGGGAGACTTTTCCGAAAGGATGGGCTCCACCTTAACCAGAGTGAAACCAAGCTGCTGGCACTAACTTTCAAAAAGGAGATAGAGCAGCTTTTAAACTAGAACAAGGGGGAAAGCCGACAGTCACTCAGCAGTTCATGGTTCGGAGCAATGTATCCATGAAGGATACTAATGAAATAGGAGAGTTAGGGCATCCCAACAGAGAGGTTCCAATAAAAGCAAATGTAGTCCATGGGCCTATATGTAAAAAATCACCGAAGCTAATGATTTCCGAAATATCCCTAACAACTGAAAAGCAGGTTGTTAATACAAACAAAAAACACACTTTGAAATGTCTGTATGTAAGTGCCAGAAGTCTAAGAAGTAAGATGGGAGAGTTACGAGTGTATAGCAGCAAATGATGAGATTGACGTAATTGGCATCACAGAGACTTGGTGGAAGGAGGATAACCAATGGGACAGTGCTATATCAGGGTACAAAGTATATCGCAATGATAGGGAGGATCAACTTGGTGGGGGTGTGGCACTTTATGTCTGGGAGGGTATAGAGTCCAACAGGATAAAGATCATAAAATACTAAATGCTCAGTAGAATCTAGATGGGTAGAAATCCCATGTGTGTTGGGCAAGAGTATAGTGACAGGAGTATACTACCTATCACTTTTGTCCACCTGGACAAAATGGTCAGACAGATGATGAAATGCTAAGAGAAGTCAGGGAAGCTAACCAATTTTGCAGTGCAATAATAATGGGAGATTTCAATTACCCCAATATTGACTGGGTAAATGTAACACAGTCCATATGTATTCCACACATTAAGAAAGGTGGAAGGAAGGCAAAATGATTACCATCAAGGTTAAAAGGTGAGGTGAAAGAGGCTATTTTAGCCAAAAAAAATCCTTCAAAAATTGGAAGAAGGATCCATCTGAAGAAAATAGGATAAAATATAAGCATTGTCAAGTTAAGTGTAAAACATTGATAAGACAGGCGGAGAGAGAATTTGAAATGAAGTTGACCACAGAGGCAAAAACTCATAATAAAAACTTTTAAAAATATATCCAAAGCAAGAAACCTGTGAGGGAGTTGGTTGGACCATTAGATGACCAAGTGGTTAAAGGGGCTCTTAGGGAAGATAAGGCCATTGCAGAAAGACTAAATGAATTCTTTACTTCCGTGTTTACTAATGAGGATGTTGGGGAGATTACCAGTTCAGGAGATGGTTTTCAGGGGTGATGAGTCAGACGAAGTGAACGAAATCACTGTGAATCTGGAAGATGTAGTAGGCCAGATTGACAAATTAAAAAGTAGCAAATTACCTGGACCGGATGATATGCATCCTAGGATACTGAAGGAACTAAAAAATGAAATTTGTGATCTATTACTTAAAATTTGTAACCTATCATTAAAATCATCCATTGTACCTGAAGACTGGACGGTGGCCAGTGTAACCCCAATATTTAAAAAAGGCTCCAGGGGCGATCTGGGTAACTATAGACCAGTGAGCCTGACTCAGTGATGGGAAAATAGTGGAAACTATTCTCAAGATCAAAATCGTACAGCATATAGAAAGACATGATTTAATGGAACATAGTCAACATGGATTTATCCAAGGGAAGTCTTGCCTAACAAATGTGCTTCATTTTTTTGAAGGGGTTAATAAACATGTGGATAAAGGTGAACCAGTAGATGTAGTGTATTTGGATTTTCAGAAGGCGTTTGACAAAGTCCCTCATGAGAGGCTTCTAAGAAAACTAAAAAGTCATGGGATAGGAGGCGATGTCCTTTCGTGGATTACAAACTGGTTAAAAGACAGGAAACAGAGAGCAGGATTAAATGGTCAATTTTCTCAGTGGAAAAGGGTAAACAGTGGAGTGCCTCAGGGATCTGTACTTGGACCGGTGCTTTTCAATATATTTATAAATGATCTGGAAAGGAATACGACGAGTGAAATTATCAAATGTGCAGAGGATACAAAATTATTCAGAGTAGTTAAATCACAAGCAGACTGTGATACATTACAGGAGGACCTTGCAAGACTGGAAGATTGGGCATCCAAATGGCAGATGAAATTTAATGTGGACAAGTGCAAGGTGATGCATTTAGGGAAAAATAACCCTTGCTGTAGTTACACGATGTTAGGTTCCATATTAAGAGCTACCCACCCAGGAAAAAGATCTGGGCGTCATAGTGGATAACACATTAAAATCGTCGGCTCAGTGTGCTGCAGCAGTCAAAAAAGCAAACAGAATGTTAGGAATTATTAGGAAGGGAATGGTCTGGGATTTTATTGCTTCTTCTCTACCCCACTTTCCTTGCAGTTCAGTTGTTTGGATATTTATTTTTTACGTAAAGAGCCACTCCTCCCCCTTTTTTGTCCTTTCTGTCATTCCTTAACAAGTTATAGCCCGGTATGGCCGTATCCCAGTCACGAGAATCTGTGACCATGTCTCCGTGACAGCAACGTCTTCCAAGTCTGCTTCCACCATTAAGGCCAGCAGGTCTGGGATTTTGTTGCCCAAACTGCGAGCATTTGTAGTCATAGCTTCCCAATCTTTCTCCCTTGCTATGTTGCACTTCCTAGGAACATTTTCTGTTTTTTTTTAGCTGATTGATTTTGTTATTTTCACTTCGCATGTCCGTTACATGTCTCAATCTGCCAGAGCCTTGATTCTGGGTGTTTGAATCCTGGATGTCTGATAACTCTGTGGGAGTGGGGGTTGAGGTACAGATTGCTGTAAACTTGGGGAAGGTGGGTGCCTGATTGTCACATGTCTAGTGCTACCTGATCCCACTGTAAACTATTTCTTCCTGGGATTCTGTAACTGCTGTGGGAGATGGGTGACAGATGATGGATATTTTAAGGAAGGAGAGGGTAATTGACTCCTGGATGTCTGATAACTCTGTGGGAGGGGGGATGAGGTACAGGTTCCTGTAAACTTGGGGAAGGTGGGTGCCTGATTGTCACATATCTAGTGCTACCTGATCCTACTGTAAACTATTTCTTCCTGGGATTCTGTAACTGCTGTGGGAGATGGGTGACAGATGATGGATATTTTAAGGAAGGGGAGGTTAATTGAATCCTGGATGTCTGATGACTCTGTAGGGATGGGGGTTGAGGTACTGGTTGCTGTAAACATGGGGAAGGTGGGTGCCTGATTGTCACATGTCTAGTGCTACCTGATCCCACTGTAAAACTATTTCTTCCTGGGATTCTGTAACTGCTGTGGGAGATGGGTGACAGATGATGTATATTTTAAGGAAGGGAAGGTTATTGAATCCTGGCCAATTGCTCCCTTAGATGGATCAGCTCCATTTTAATTTTAGACAGCTGAAGGCAAAAGGGACAGCCCTTGGTTCTCCAAATGATAGTCTTTGGCACATAAGCACCACAATTGTTGCATTGAATTAAAGTATTCTCTCTGATTAATTAGAATCCTAAAGATAAGGTAAGGTATGATTAGTCCCTAGCAAAGATTTTTAATAAGTATCTGAAGCAAGAACTAAAAGTTTGTGTTATTCAGTAAAGATTAATAGGTAGAATATGCAAACCAATTTTTTCAAGCAATATGACAGTATAAGTTATTAATACCTAGGCTGTAAGGAAGTATGTAATTTGGGATGAGGTAACTGAAGCTAATTATCTCGGAGACTAGGAAAGGGTATATAGGAAAGTAAAGCCGGGGTGGATGGGAAATAAACAATGGCTAGGAGGACTGGCTATCCCTTTTTAATTCTTGGCCCTAGAAAGCAGACAAAATAGCTCTCTTTCAGGTATCAGTTTCAAATCTGCCCCTTTCTAACAGACAAGGCACGATCTTTTGCTAATATAAAGCCCTATTACATTAAGCACAGGTAAATTACAAATACAATTGCACTTAGCAGTTTCAGCAAGGCTTTGAGTCATGAAGATCCCAGCTCCAAAAGACACTTGGGGGTAGCCTACATGGAGCAGCAGTTGCTTCCCTTGGTGGACCCTTGGGCGTAACCTGTATGGAGTGGAATTTGCTGCCATGGGAAGCTTGCTGGGCAGACTGGATGGACCAGTCGGTCTTTTTCTGCCGACAATACTATGTTACTGGGTTACTATGTCTCTAGGAGGAAGACTTGGGTTCAAGGAGGAGACAGAGACCCTTTGCTCAATTACAGGCCTTGTTGTGGAATCCTTTCTTGTTCCTTGAGAGGGGAGTATTTTCCACTCTCATCATCTCATGTTTTGATTCCCCTTTTTGAATCTTTTCTTTTCTAACATGCCTGAGTACTCAACCAGAGACTCAGTCTATGTCAATTAAAGGAGAAGTGTTTCTCATCCTGAGAAACGCTTATTTATATTCTGACTTTCAGCCATTTCAAAGCAGACCACATTCTCCAAAGGCTCACAATTTCTGAGTGGACTGTGAGTAAGTCTGGTGGTGGAGTGAGGAGGAAGGCGATCGGAGAGAGAAGAGACTGTTGGACCTAGCCCAAGGTTCACCATTATCTACTGGAGTTAACAGCAGAAGAAGAGAGAGAGAGTGAGTGTAGGAAAAGGTCTTCGGGAGAGGTAGGAATTATTGGGTCTGGTCTATGATATCAACTTGACTACAAGGACAATCCCCTATTACTTGGGAGAGAGTTTAATAACTACTCAGACAGATTGGAAATGACAATACATTGGATTTATAAAGTGGAGTTTAATTGCCCCATCAATACAATCTGTTTAACAGAAGAAAAGTCACAAATCTACTTAAGGAATTCGTTTTGTAACTTCATATTTGAAACAACTAAAGCTAAAAACTGTCACCATTCATCAGTACATGTTTGATGGAAACCATCCAATGCTTTCCAGCATGATTATTGCTGCTGTGATTATCGGTGCTGTTTACAATAACTCTGCAGTGGGATTTTATTTGAAGGAATGTACAAGGCCTAGAGGAGAATTCTCTCCTTCTACTCAGGTGGATTAACAGTGATGGAAAGATTTAAGTCTAAGAGACTGTGTTTGAGGGGTGGTGCCTGGGGCGTTTATCCAGGACTATCAGGCCAGAGGTTACCCTTGCATTGTTTACTGAATTTAGTAATAATTATCCAGCAACTGGAAATTTAATGGCAAGAAATTCCAGAATTAATATGCACAAGATAGATTTTCATGCATACCGTCTTAATCATATGCAAATATATCTCATGCATATTCATTAGAGATATCTTGAAAACTTGAGCAGTTGTTGGCCTTGGAGGACTGAAATTGCCCATTCTTGTGTTACAGTATATTCAATAATTAATATACAGGTAAAGAAATGGAGCCTTCGTGCACAAGTGCCTTCAGCTTGCCAATGCTCATTTTACTTCTTTGAGCCAGGCCCTTTGCGACTTTCGGTACTCGCTGTCCATTGTAACAATAAGAAACACAAATGTCCCAAACTAGACTGTACAGGCGCAGAACTCAGAGCGGTGAGTGAAGCCACTGTACAGCCAGCTGAACAAAACTAAACCACATGAAACTGTGCTCATTATCCCAAAGCAGTCTCGAACCATTTATTTTGCAGAAATGAACCGCCCCTAGTTAATAAAACTAAAAATGAAGCTTAGAACTCAGCTAGAATTAGAAAAGGAAGCTGAGCTTGATGTGATCCCTGAAAAGTGCAAGCTGTCCTGACTCTCCTAGCCTCGTTCATCACAGTGCAAAAATAGAGAAAGCCTTGGGAATCCCCACATTGTCATGCCCCATGGCAGGAAGAGGCATTTTAGCAAAGCTCATGTGCCCAGCTGTCTCTCCCTCTCCTGTGGGGTGCTGAAAGAGAGCTTCCTATCTTGGCAAGGTGCAATGTTTCCATGAAGATCTCATTCACAGAAACATATTTTCAACTGAACGTAGGAGTCTATGTTTTCAGCTGAAAATTCACATAAATGTAGGACCTAAGTTAGATGCTGAGTTATGAATATCACTGCTAAGCTCCTAACTTTATTTCCCTGCCCTAAATCTGCCCTGCCACCCACTTTCTGTTCCCCTACATTTAGAAGCATAAATTTAGGGACTCAGCCTTAGCAAAGTTTCAAAAGGGCCAATTTAGGAGCCTAAGTCAAAGTTAGGAACTAAACACTTTAAAAATCAGCCTGTTTACTTCTGGAAAACATCTACTGTTTTTATTCTGCGTAAGAGAATCTGTGTACAGAAGAGCTGCAGAGAGAAGGCCCTGAGGGTCTGACTCTTCCCCCACTGTGCGGGAAGCTCTCTTGGGAAGCATGGATAACGCTCAGGACAGAGGCTACACTTAACTTACTCTATGTCTGAGAAGTGCACTGTAGTAAAGTGAAGTGTTGTGTACAGAAGAGCTCCAGAGAGAAGGCCCTGAGGGTCTGACTCTTCCCCCACTGTGCAGGAAACTCTCTTGGGAAGCATGGATAATGCTCAGGATGGAGGCTACACTTAACTTACTCTATGTCTGAGAAGTGCACTGTAGTAAAGTGAAGTGTTGTGTACAGAAGAGCTGCAGAGAGAAGGCCCTGAGGGTCTGACTCTTCCCCCACTGTGCAGGAAACTCTCTTGGGAAGCATGGATAATGCTCAGGACGGAGGCTACACTTAACTTACTCTATGTCTGAGAAGTGCACTGTAGTAAAGTGAAGTGTTGTGTACAGAAGAGCTCCAGAGAGAAGGCCCTGAGGGTCTGACTCTTCCCCCACTGTGCAGGAAACTCTCTTGGGAAGCATGGATAATGCTCAGGACGGAGGCTACACTTAACTTACTCTATGTCTGAGAAGTGCACTGTAGTAAAGTGAAGTGTTGTGTACAGAAGAGCTCCAGAGAGAAGGCCCTGAGGGTCTGACTCTTCCCCCACTGTGCAGGAAACTCTCTTGGGAAGCATGGATAATGCTCAGGACAGAGGCTACACTTAACTTACTCTATGTCTGAGAAGTGCACTGTAGTAAAGTGAAGTGTTGTGTACAGAAGAGCTCCAGAGAGAAGGTCCTGAGGGTCTGACTCTTCCCCCGCTGTGCAGGAAGCTCTCTTGGGAAGCATGGATAATGCTCAGGACGGAGGCTACACTTAACTTACTCTATGTCTGAGAAGTGCACTGTAGTAAAGTGAAGTGTTGTGTACAGAAGAGCTCCAGAGAGAAGGCCCTGAGGGTCTGACTCTTCCCCCACTGTGCAGGAAGCTCTCTTGGGAAGCATGGATAATGCTCAGGACGGAGGCTACACTTAACTTACTCTATGTCTGAGAAGTGCACTGTAGTAAAGTGAAGTGTTGTGTACAGAAGAGCTGCAGAGAGAAGGCCCTGAAAGTTTCTTCCCCCGCTGTGCAGGAAGCTCTCTTGGGAAGCATGGATAATGCTCAGGATGGAGTCTACACTTAACTTACTCTGTCTGAGAAGTGCACCGTAGTAAAGTGAAGTGTTGTGTACAGAACAGCTGCAGGGAGAAGGTCCTGAGGGTCTGACTCTTCCCCGCTGTGCAGGAAGCTCTCTTGGGAAGCATGGATAATGCTCAGGACAGAGGCTACACTTAACTTACTCTATGTCTGAGAAGTGCACTGTAGTAAAGTGAAGTTTCGCAGGCACAGTCAGGAGTCAGCCTCGTTTACAGGATTATCTACCAGGAAGTCAGAGCAAAACCATACCAAATTCTAAGCAGTTTAAGAAAAAACTAGCCAAAAATAAACAGAAACTGTAGCGCTGCATATCTTAGGAAGCAGGAAAGGAAATGAGCATCCTCTTGGAAAGAGCAGACTACATAAAGGGCAATTTACAGACCAGGTGCAAAATCTGCTGCTACTTTTTACCCCCAGACTTTACTCCAATTTTAAAAGGCAAAACGTTTCCTAAGAAAAGGTGCACACACAAATATCCACCTGCTATTTCTGGGAGTAAATGTGCATGCTGGACTGTTTGCATTAGACACCCCTTGAGCCTAACCATCTGGTTTAATCAGACCAGCTTCTAAAGCATAATACAAGCAGCTGCCAGAAGAAAAAAGTGCCTATTAGTTTCCAGCATTTACAATTTCATGCCTCAGCAGGAGAGAGAAGTAAATGAAGGC
The DNA here is from genome assembly GCF_901001135.1 of Rhinatrema bivittatum. Taxonomy (NCBI): domain Eukaryota; kingdom Metazoa; phylum Chordata; class Amphibia; order Gymnophiona; family Rhinatrematidae; genus Rhinatrema; species Rhinatrema bivittatum. The sequence goes on along the minus strand of NC_042619.1, from coordinate 434,656 downwards.
ATAGTCCTACCTGGAGGAAGCAGGTTCCAATGGGTGTGCTCTCCTCTAGAGACACATTGTAGAAACTGCTACTGAACACTGGCTCATTGTCATTCACATCCTGCAGTGCCACCTTCACAATGCTTGTTGAGGAGAGGAAAGGTTTACCGCCATCAGTGGCTACCACCGTCAGTGTGGGCTGGGGGTCCTTCTCATAATCCAGTGCAGCCATGGTAGTGATGATGCCCGTGGCAGGGTCTATTGTGAACCAGTCAGAGTGCGTCTTCTGGTTATGCAGAATGCTGTAGTGAATCTCTCCATTGTGGCCTTGGTCTTTGTCCCTGGCTGTGACCTGCAGCACAAAGCTGCCTGGGTACACCACCTCTGGGATGGCTTGCTTGTAGACTTGCTGGTCAAACAGAGGTGGATTATCATTGATGTCCATGACTTGCAGAATGAAGGAGGACTCTGCTTGCAGTGGTGGAGTACCTGAATCTGTTGCCATAACCCTGAGCTCATAGGCGTCTCTCTCCTCCCTGTCCAGAAGTTTGTCCACACAAATCAAGTAAATTATATTATCTTTGGTGGTCAATGCGAACTTGCCATCCCCACCTTCCAGGGATACATTGACATTGGAATACTCTCCATAGTCTGGGTCAGACACTGAGATGCGAGCCACATACTGCCCTGGCTGGGCACCCTCTGATATCTGAGGGGACCCATCCTCACTCAAGAAGATGATGGTCATAGTAGGTTGGTTGTCATTGTAATCCCGCACATGGATAGAGATAAAGGCAGTGGAAATCTCTGGGTGAGTGGCATTGTCCCGAGCTTGGACCACCAGTTCATGGACCTTGCGCATCTCATAGTCTAATCCCTTCTTCAATTTGATCACCCCGGTCTTGGAATCAATTTCAAAATACTTGTCAGGGTCACTCTGACGGCGATTTATCTCGTAGATTACCACCCCATTGTCTCCTTCATCAGCATCAGAAGCAAACACCTGCAGTAGGCTACTTCCTGGCTTCAGATTCTCAGAGATCAGGGTGTGATAGCGGCTCTGGTTAAAAATGGGTGCATTGTCATTGATATCCTGAATGGATACATCCAAGGTCATCTGAGTGCTCTTCTGTGGAGAGCCCCCATCATAGGCCTCCAAGACCAAGGAATAGGTTGACTGGTTCTCTCTATCAAGGATGTTACTGACCACCAGATCCAGGAAGAGGATTCCATTAGTGCCCCTTCGGGTCTCCAGCCTAAAAATCTGTCCCACATTACCCTGTTTAATAATGTATCCTTGAGTATTGAACTGCTCACTGTCTGCATCAATGGCTGGCTCCAACGGGAAGCGGGTCCCAATGGGGGTATGTTCAGGGATGTGGAAGGTGCTGTGTCTCTTTGGAAAGGTGGGAGCATGGTCATTGATATCATTTACCTGAATGGTGACCTCCACAGTGACCCCTTCAGGTGTCACAGCGAAGAAGCTGTACTGATCCCGACTCTCATGATCCAACACCTTTTTGGTTTTAATTATTCCTCTGTTCTCATCAATGTCCAGGTCAGTGGCCACACCGCTACCTTCCTGCTCTGAAATGAAATACATATATGCATTTGTGCCAGCGGGTAGTCCTGCACTGATGTCACCAATGATGGTGCCAGCAGGCTGTTCCTCGTCAATTTGTAAATCCAAACAGCCTGGTACAGGGGAAGAATGACTACCCATCATCAGCCCCCAGAGTAGCAGGAGCAGAGGGGCTCTCCTGGAGTCCATCATACGGTCAGTGCAAGGTCTCTCAGGCACAGGCTCCAAGCTGTAATCCTGCAAGGAATGCAGAAAACAGGAACATGGATCAGGAGGAATGTTAATGAGCAAAGAATTAACTGATGAGAGAAAAACTGTAGAAAGAGAGGAGAGTGAAAGAGCAGGATACACTTTTACAGGCTCTCTTCTACCCTTCTTTTTCTAAATCTGTCACATTGCTACTTCTCCTCATAGCCCCTCTCTCCACTGGCCACTCCTGCACCTTCTTCTGACCACCTCTGTCACCTCTCTTCCTTTCCATCTTTCCCTTGCTTATGTTTCAGGTTTACTCATTTAATTCCCAATCCCTGCTCCTTCTTTTCCTGTTTCTTTCTCCACTGCCCCTCTGTTCCTCCTTTCTCCAGTTAACTTACTCTTTAATTCTATTTTCCCATAAATTTCATCAAACAGGCATTTGGTGACAATGCAGCATGCAGAGCAAGAAAGTCATTGTTCACTAACAATGAGGGCAATTGTTAAAGGCATTAATTAGTTTTATTTTGAAAAGCTTATATTCCACCTCATCCAATAAAACCATCCAAAACAGATTCAAAATAAAAAGTACATAATCAATATTGAAACACAAAACAACAAAAATAATGAATACAAAACAACCATAATAAAAATATGATTATGTAAAAGCCTCACTAAATAACATCATCTTAACACCTTTCCTGAACTTTGTTATATCTTTTTTGTCTTTAATCTCTGGTGATAATATGTTCCAAAGAGTAGAGTAGGAAAAAGCTCTCAACCTAGTGTGCTGGTGTCTTCTTAGCAGGAACAGCCAACAGATGTGTCCAGCCGAACAAACAAAGTGCAAACTGGAACATACTAATGCAATTTTTGGGACACTGAACATTCATATTCTAAACACAGAGGTTTATGGGTTAGGACTATCAGTTTGAACTGAACTCTGCACCTAACTGTTAATCAATGCAAGCTCATTGATACCGGAGTAATATTCTCACTCAATCCAACTCCAGTAAGCAACCTGGCTCCATCATGCTGCATTAATTGAAGCACACAAATCAAATGCCCAGGAAGGCCTACTGATAAACAGTTACAATAGTCTAAGTGTCCCAAAACCAGAGACTGGAAGACTGTTTAAAACATATCTATATTAAGAAGAATTTTTAAAGGTTTTCGCAACTTTAATTTATAGAATACTATTCTTGCAATTTTCCAAACATGAGGTTTCATAGTAAATGCAGAATCTATGATAACTTCCAGGTTGCAAACCTCATTAGACAATGATAAAGCAACATCATCCACTTTAAGAATAGAACAGTCTTCAGGGGGTGCTTGTCTCTGATGCATAATAATTTTGTCTTCTGCACATTTAATTGCAGACCATGACCTGCCTACTAGTCAGCTCTTGATCCTCAGCACAGAAGACCCAAAGAGTTCATTAAGGAACTCATCTCTATAGTGCATGGAATAAAAAACTGAATATCGTCCTCGTCTAAAAAATAAAATACTCCCAGGTCCTTTACCACATTCTATAAGAGGGCTAAAAATTCAAAAGCCGTGCACAAAAAGGGACTCCTTAAATGTTTGTTAAAGGTGGCAGAGATACTTTCCTTTTAACAATATTAAAAAGAACAGTGATCCGGGGAAGGAAGCAGGGCACATACTTACAGTTCTATATGCACTGCTTGCCCCTATCCCACCCACAGCACGTACGTGCTAGGTTTCATTGTGCAAGAAAACACAGACCTTCTCTGTACAAAATAACAGCTCGATACAGTAAAGTTCAGTTGAAGATTTCTCGTCTGTAACGAGCTCGCTGCGCACAATTCCGACGCGTAAGGCAAACCAGCGATACAGTCTCCAGTTTCGCGCGTCCGTAGCGCTTCTTAAAACAGACGCGTAACCCTTCCCCACCCGGCATGTAAATGAACGAATTAGCTGTATAATGAAGGAATTAGCTATTCCCCTCCGATACCGTAATGCGCGCTCAGGTTATCTCATTAGTAACGCACTGTTTTGCCGCGGCCGTAACGTGTTAGTTTACCGCCTCCCCCTAGTAGGAGTTAGGACTGTGAGTCTAGTAACAAATCCATCGACACCGCTTAAGATACTCAAAAACAATAAAACACAATTTTAAAAAAAAGCCATACAGAGATGATCGAGAAAATGTAATGATGTGGGACACATAAAACCTGTCAGAAGAAAAAATAAAAATTTTTAAATACCTGTCGGAGGGCCGCGTGGGTACAGGCGGCGGCGGCGGGAGCCGGGTGGTCGCGTGTTAAATCTAGGCTGCGGGCGGGTGGGCGCCTGTTCCAGGCGGCGGCGGCAGCGGCAGCGGCGGCGGGGGGACACGCGTTAGTTCGAGACGGCCGGCGGGCGGCGGGTGGTCGCGTGTTAAATCTAGGCCTCCGGCAGCCCCCACCGGCAGTGAATGAATGCGCGCCTGTGCGGACCCCTGCGATTCGGCGCTCAAGGCGTGACGTCACGGCATGTGACTGCCTTCAGCGCCTAATCGCAGGGGTCGCACAGGCGCGCATTCATTCATTCACTGCCGGTGGGGGCTGCCGAGGCAGCCCCCACCGGCAGTGAATGAATGCGCGCCTGTGCGGACCCGGCCTAGATTTAACACGCGACCACCCGCCGCCCGCCGGCCGTCTCGAACTAATGCGTGTCCCCCCGCCGCCGCCTGGAACAGGCGCCCACCCGCCTGCGGCCTAGATTTAACACGCGACCACTCGGCTCCCGCCGCCGCCGGCCGCCTGGACCCACGCGGCCGTCTGAAACTAACGCGCGTCCACCCGCCGCCCGGAACAGGCGCCCACCCGCCCGCGGCCTAGATTTAACACGCGACCACCGGCCCCCCGGATCCCGCCGGCCGCCTGGACCCACGCGGCCCTCCGACAGGTATTTAAAAATTTTGATTTTTACACTTCCTGGTGCCTGTCATTTGAAATGACAGGTACCAGCGCACCCAGGTTACTGTATAGGCGCTGTATTAAGTGCCTATACAGTAAAATGGGTTACGCTGGCCTAACCCTTCCCTACCGCTTTAAAGCCGCGGCATGCATTTGCATGCGATTAGAGGAGAGTATCGGGGAGTTAGTGAAGAGAACTGTGCGTGCGGGGAGAAAGGGTGCGCCTGACACTACCTCACTGTTTCTACCTCGACCTTACTGTATCGACCTGTAAGTGTGATACTGTACAAACACCTAGAATTAAGCACGGAGTTGGGTATTTTATAAAGTATGTGCATATATCATTTTGAAAATACTTACTTGTGTGCATACATGGAATCACCAGTTCAGCCAGTCCTTCTCCAGTTCACCTAAACCCTCTAGCACTTCATCCTGAATGCCCAACAGTTCATCCAGACCTCCTACCCAAAAACTGCAAGGAGATCCAGTTTTGTTTGTGTGAGACACTTAGCAGGTGTAAACGAGTAGAAACAAGTTAGGTTATTTATATGTTTACATCTCTTACAAAATAGAAATACTGTGCGTGCTTCTGAACTGCACCCCAGAACGCCCTTAGACTGTGACGCTTTTTAATATTCACAGCTTCCATTGTGCAGAATTCTATCTGGCTTCAGTCTAACGCATTTTATATATGCTGACGACGTACAAATATTAATTCCGATCGAAAAATCAATCGACCTAACTCTAAAACATTGGGATATATATCAAGCCGCCATTGATAATGTATTACCCAAATTAATCTTTCCCTGAATGCAAAAAAAACTGAAATTCTATATATCTCACCAAAATTAACCCAGGCAAAGGAACTTGAAATTCAGGAAGCCGCTAAAAATGACCCCATCTCCCTGGAAGTACGAGATCTTGGGATCTTCCTAGATTGCGAATTCACAATGAAATCATGCCTTAAAAAAATCATTAACCATGGTTATTTTAAATTAAATGTTCTTAAAAGATTGAAATCTCTTTTATTCCCAAAGGATTTTAGAACAGTTTTACAGGCTCTTGTTTTGTCAAAATTAGACTACTGTAATTCAATGTTTCTAGGCCTTCCAGCAAATGTTACAAGACCATTGCAACTGTTACAGAACTCAGCAGCCAGACTTTTGACTGGTACTAGAAGATCTGATCACATTACTCCAATACTAAAGGACCTTCACTGTAAAATACAGAGCTCAGCATAAAATCCTATCCCTAATACATAAAACACTCTACAAGGAAAAGATGGAATGGTTAACCTCATCTTGCATTTCCATATCCCTTCAAGAACTACTAGTGTTAGATCATCAGGTACAGGGACGTTACCACTTCCTTCCCCTAAGATTGCTCATCGAAATAATGTTAAAGAAAGGGCTGCATCCATTGCTGGGCCCCAGCTGGGAACACTATACCACAAGAATTAAGGTTGGAAGCTGACATTAAATTATCTGAAAAGGGCATTAAAACATGGCTATTCAAACAAGCTTTCCAAGAACTATTATCCTAATGATTTTAACCTGCTGATTATAGAACACTGTAAATATATAGTTGATTGTATTACCTTTGCTCTTAATTTACTGCTTCTCTGTCTACATTTTTGATTATTTAGTTTACTATTTTATTTTTATTTATATTATGAAACTATGTAGTTACTTCCTTTTTCCTTTTGGAAATGCAAATATTTTTAAATGAATATTTGTTAACTAATGTAAACCGATGTGATATGTTCTCATGCAACATCGGTATATAAATAAATAGATGCAGGTAAACTGCACAGAGCCGCAGCCAGGCAACGCGGCGCCTATGCTCACGTGAGAAACTGTGCCCTTGGCTGTCGCACAAGACAGGACACCACGAGTTGGGAGACTCTGTTCAATGTTTGCACAGCAATGCCCACGGCCAGTGCAAGGGTATTAGGTGCCCTAGCTAAACCGTACAGCCTTGCACCCCCCACCCATTCACACTCTCCTCACACACAATTAAACAATTGCACATTAAAGGGAGAATTTTCAAAGGGCCACACGCGGAAAAATCGGGACTTACGCGCATGCACCGCACACATTTTCAAAAGGGCCCGGCCACACGCGCAAGTCCCAATACGCACACATGTGTCGGGCTGTGAAAAAGGGACGGGACGGGGGCAGGGTCTGGCCGGGACAGCGTGCGCCGGCAGCCGGCCGGCGTGCGGAAACTATTTCTGCTCGGGAGGAGCAGTAAGTAGAAAAATAAAACATTTCCAGGTAACTAGGTAGGGGCTAGAGGTGGAGGTGGAGAGGGGAAAGGGAAGGAAGGTTAGGCAGGGAGTAGGGGAGGGAACTGGGGGAGGCCTGATTGCGTTGTCGAGCGTAATTTACTAAAATTCACCCCCTGTGAGCGCCACAGGGGGTGCACATGGCACGCAGCCAATGGATTTTATAACATGCACGCGCTGGTACAAGCGTGCTATAAAATCGGCACATACATGTGCGCACGCCGGGAACCGCGCGCCTATGGACACGCGCGCTTCTTTTAAAATCTCTCATATAATAACAGATTTTTACATGAAAAAGGACATTCAAAGCACAGTCTTCTCTGTAAAAATATCACTTACAATATGTATATTATATTTACATGCACCGCTGTGGTGCCACCCAGAACATCCTGAAAAAAAGCAAAAGATACTTGGAACTCATATGGTATTAGGTTTACTGTAATGCTTCTTGGGCATGGGCATGACCCTCAGAGAGCCACAAGAAAACAGAATTACAGTGCAATAAACTTTCTATAATCAAAAACAACACTAACTGCCAGCACTCAAACAGCAATAACTCTACCTATGAAAGTTAATATTGCAAATATTACACCAGGCCTAAAACACCAATACAGCCCCTATTAAAAAAACAGAATAATCCAAGCTGCTGTACTTCCCTACATAGAAACTACACACTAATGGAATAACTCACTTCAGTCACACATGTAAAAGACAGACTCTGAAATACAGAATAAAGAGATCCTACAGTATAAATAGAAATGTGCATACAAAAACTGAACTGGAAACCGCAACAAGCCAAATCCTATATGCACTGCAACAATGGAAAAACAGAAGCATTACCATTACTCATAAACAATAAAATTAGTAAAACCATACCAATAAAGAAACAATTCAAAACTCATGAATAGAATAACATTCAATAAATAAAAACTTACATAAACATTTTCCAAACACCAATAAAATATTTCAAAACAGACACATCAAATAACACCCAATAATTAAAACTAGTAAGGATAAGAACATAAGAACATAAGAAATTGCCATGCTGGGACAGACCATCAAGCCCAGCATCCTGTTTCCAACAGAGGCCAAAAACCAGGCCACAAGAACCAGGCCAAAAATTCCCCGTTATCCATACCTGGGAACTTTTGATTTCCAAATGCTCTGAAATTGTCATGGATTAGCAGGCAGAGAAAGTCGGGTTGTTGTGCGCACACATGCGCCTTCTCACACACACACACATGCTCACTCTCACATACACACACATTCTCACTTTCATATACACACATGCTCTCGCTGACTCTCACATATACATACATGCTTCTCTCTCACACACACATGCTCTTAGTCTTCCACACACATACACATATGCTCTGTCTCCCACACACATGCTTTCTCTGACACACATACACACACACGATCTCTCTCTCTCTCCCCACAAATACACAAATGCTCTCTCACTCTGTTACACACATGCTCTCTCCTGTTACAGTTCTGGCCGCGAGCGCCGCGACCAGACCCTTACCTCTGTGTTCCTGGACCTGTTCCCGCCTCTGTTGGCCTAGTTCGCGGTCTGTTCGGCATCCCCTTGAGGGCCGCGCCGCCGGGAAGCCTCCCATGGACGTCCTGCTTCTAGGTGCGCGCCACTTGGGCGCTTTTCTAGGCAGTTTCCCGCCAGTGGTGACTCCGCCCAGTTCCTGACATCAGACGCCGCGGCCTTGATAAGCCGGCCGCAGACACTCAGTCTTTGCCTTGCAACGGGTTTACCTTCTGGTTCCCTGTTGCTTCGTGCCCCGGAGTGAGCTGCCTTGGTACTCGCTCTGTTCCTACTACAGTACCTGCTTGGTTCCTGCTTGCCTGCTACAGTACCTGCCTGGTTCCAGTACCCGAGTCTTGCTACAGTTCCTGCCTGCTTGGTTTCAGTACCCGAGTCCTGCTACAGTACCTGCCTGGTTCCAGTACCCGAGTTCTGCTACAGTTCCTGTCTACTGTTCTAGTCTGGTTCCAGTTCCCAGTCCTGATCATCAACCCGCCTAAGTCCCAGCGGCTGGGCCCCTACGGGCTCCTCCCGGGGGAGCACCAGCTTCCAGGGTGAAGAGCACCTCTATGTCCTGCCTGAACATCTGCCTCCCGGCCTGCAGCATACTAGAGACATTGACCACCTTTCCCAGTCTCCTGCAGGTCGGCCCAAGGGTCCACTAAATTGAGACTCCATAACACTCTCCCACACACATATCCAGACACACTCTCTCTCCCACATACATACACATGTTCTCTCTCACTCACATATACACATACACACATGCTCTCACACACATTTTCTCTTACTCTCACATAGAGACAGGCGCTCTCTTTCAAACACACATACCCACACTTTCCCACATACATATACACATGCTCTCTCTCACTCACATACGCACATACCCACATGTTCTCTCTCTCTCTCCCACACACACACTCCCACTCTCCCCCACACATACACACGTTCTCTCAGTCTCCTACACACATGCTCTCTCTCTATCCCAGACTAATGCTCTTTCTTGCTCTCTCCCACACACATACAGATGCTCTCGCTGACTCTCAGATACACACATGCTCTGTCTCACTCCCCCCTTGAAAAAGCAGGAAGCAGCAGTCTCCTTCTTCAGCAGCTAAGGGAATAACTTCAGGCCAAAGGGGCTAACCCAGCTGTCCTTGGACTTCTTCCAGCAGGGCAGGCCCAATTCCTCCTCCTCTGAAACAGCGCAGCCCTGCCAAAATCAACAGTGTAGTCAGCAGGGCCTTAGAAAGTGGAAAAGTAGTGTGGCCCTGCCAGAATCGGCAGCATGGCTGGAGGGGTTGCACTGCTTTTCCCACTTACTAAAGCCTCACAGACCATGCTGTTGATTTTGGCAGGATTGTGCTGCTTTTTTTCTTACAGAGACCCCACATGGCAGCGCTATGGTGCCTTTTGGTAGCAGTGCCTATTGCCGTAGACATATTGGCCAAAGGGCACAGGTATGCTAAGGCCCTGAAAATGTACAGGCAAAACCAAAACGACACACATACTCTCGACATTTATAACATAGCATATATGCATATACACGCTTCCTACTTGTGTATGTGCTATTCACTCCATAGTGTACACTGCAGGAAGCACATCATTTACTCTCGACATTTATAACATAGCATATATGCATATACACGCTTCCTATTTGTGTATGTGCTATTCACTGCATAGTGTACACTGCAGGAAGCACATCATTTACTCTCGACATTTATAACATAGCATATATGCATATACACGCTTCCTACTTGTGTATGTGTTATTCACTCCATAGTGTACACTGCAGGAAGCACATCATTTACTCTCGACATTTATAACATAGCATATATGCATATACACGCTTCCTACTTGTGTATGTGCTATTCACTCCATAGTGTACACTGCAGGAAGCACATCATTTACTCTCGACATTTATAACATAGCATATATGCTATACACGCTTCCTACTTGTGTATGTGCTATTCACTCCATAGTGTACACTGCAGGAAGCACATCATTTACTCTCGACATTTATAACATAGCATTTATTTATTTATTTATTTATTTATTTATTTACCATTTTTCTATACCGAACTTCATGACAAGCTTCATATCAGGCCGGTTTACATCAAACTTAGGGGTTAACTTAACAAAACCATATAACAAGAAGGCCGAGGCGCAGATACAAATAACAAGGATATTAAACTTGGGGGCTAGAGTAGCCAGGAAATAAAGGACAGAAACAAAAACTGGAGAAAGAACACGAATGAATGAACAATGGTTGGGTCTGACATTAAGTCTATTGGGCTATATGAAAGAAAACTGTTGCACTGTTAGGCTTCAGGGAAGGCTTGGACGAAAAGCCAAGTCTTGAGTTTCTTTCTAAATGTAATCAGGCAGGGCTCCAGTCTTGGGTCAGTTGGCAGGTTGTTCCAGATGATAGGGCCAACTGTGGAGAATGCTCTTTCTTTCGTGGAGGTTAGACGGGTGGATTTATTCGGGGGAACTTGAAGGGTTCCTTTGTGTGCCGCTCTGATGGGTCTTGTAGATGTGTATAGTTTGAGAGGGAACCGAAGGTCTAGAGGAAATTGGTTGTGTATGGATTTGTGGATAATGGTGAGTGCCTTGTGCAAAATTCTGTATTTAATGGGTAACCAGTTTAAATTTCTAAGTATAGGGGTGATATGAGTTCTCCGGTTAGTGTTGGTTAATATCCTGGCTGCTGAATTCTGGAGCATCTGTAGTGGTCTAATAGCAGAAATCGGGAGTCCTAAGAGGAGAGTATTGCAGTAGTCGGTTTTGGAAAATATGGTTGACTGGAGGACCGTTCTGAAGTCCTGGAGGTGGAGGAGGGGTTTTAGTCTTTTCATAACTTGTAGTTTAAAGAAACAGTCCTTTGTAATATTGTTGATTGATTTTTTTAGGTTTAAATGATTGTCAATGGTGACTCCTAAGTCTTTAACATGAGTGGTCTGAGGAGTAGAGGTTGTCTGATCATGGCTGGTTGAATGGTCGGAGGAGATGTGAAGAATTTCCATTTTGGCTGCATTGAGGACCAGGTTCAGGCTGGTGAGTAGGTGGTTGATGGATTTGAGGCAGTCCTCCCAGAAGGAGAGCGTCTTTGGAAGGGATTCTTTTATAGGGATAAGGATCTGAACATCATCAGCATTTAAGTAGTGAATTAGGTTAAGGTTTGTGAGGAGCTGGCAGAGAGGCAGTAGATAGATATTAAAGAGTGTGGAGGATAGAGAGGAGCCTTGAGGAACACCTAGAGTGGTTTTGAAGTTAGGAGATTCTTTATTGTTGATCGTGATCTTGGAGCTTCTATTGTCGAGGAATGAGCTGAACCATTGGAAGGCTTATCCGGATAGTCCAATGTCTGCAAGATGATTGAGGAGGATGCTATGGTTCACGGTATCAAAAGCCGCAGATATGTCCAAGAGAACTAGCAGGAATGAAATCCCTTTGTCTAGGCCCATGAGGATGTGGTCTGTTAGCGAGATGAGGAGGGTTTCAGTACTGGAAGACTTGTGGAAGCCATACTGGGAGGGGTATAGGATTTTGTGTTCTTCTAGGTAGTCTGAGAGCTGTGTGTTCACCACCTTCTCGGTTAGTTTTGCTAGCAGCGGGAGGTTGGATATGGGTCGGAAATTGGAGAGCTCATTGGTGTCCAGGTTGGGTTTCTTCAAGAGGGGTTTAATAGATGCTGTTTTAAGGTCATCCGGGTAAATTCCGTGGGCAAGGGAGCAGTTAATGATGTCGGCCAGAGATCTGGAGATGGTGCCTGGAATGAGGAACAGTAGTTTTGTTGGGATTTGGTCCATCGGGTGGTTGGATGGTTTCAACTTTTTGAGTGTTGATTCTATCTCCAGAGAGGTGGTAGGCTCGAAGGACTCTAGGGTAGCTCTGGGGGGGTCTGTGGTGGCGTAGTTTAGATCTAGAGGTGTAGGGTTAGTAGGGAGCAGCGCTAGAGTGTTAGCGATTTTATTCTGAAAGAAGATAGCGAGTTCATTGGCTTTGACTTGAGCTTGATCGTCGGGAATGGTAGGAGCAGAGGGTTTAGTGACTTGAGCTACATAGGAAAACAGGGCCCTTGCGTCGTACTGGATATCATGGATTCTGCTGGCGTAAAAGTCCTTTTTGCTTGTAGGAGAGAAATCCTGTACAGATGCATGTTAAGTTTGTAGCCGGATAGTGTAGTAGAGTTGGGGGATTTCCGCTAAAGGTCTTCCTTGTGTTGGAGGTTTTGCTTCATTCATTTAAGTTCAGGTGAGTACCAAGGTTGCTTCCTTTTTTGAGTCCAATTGATGGTTTTTGACTCTATGGGGCAGAGTTTGTTGGCTATAGACTCTGTGATATTGCGCCAGGATAGAAGGGCAGAGTTGGGGTTGGAGGTGTCTAGGTTAGGGAGTTCTTTGGAGAGATGTTCACTGAGGATATCGGAGGTACATCTTCTTCTGTGAAGGATAGTGGAGTGAGGTTGTGGTTGAGAGGGGTTTCCTCGAGTCTTGAGGGTTGCTGATATGAGTGAATGGTCGGACCAGGGGACTGGGGTGCAGTCTGGAGTGTTAGTGTATGATAGGTGTGAGTTTAGGAAGATGAGGTCTAATGTGTGTCCAGCTTTATGGGTGGGCTTGTTGACTATTTGTTCAAAGCCCATTGCCTGGAGTGTGGATAAGAAGGTTTCGCAGTTGGAGGAGATCGAAGAGGCGTCGACGTGTAGATTAAAGTCCCCCAAGATCATGGCAGGTGAGTCCGTGTTTCCACTGCAGGAAGCACATCATTTACTCTCGACATTTATAACATAGCTTATATGCATATACATGCTTCCTACTTGTGTATGTGCTATTCACTGCTTAGTGTACACTGCAGGAAGCACATCATTTACTCTCGACATTTATAACATAGCATATATGCATATACACGCTTCCTATTTGTGTATGTGTTATTCACTGCTTAGTGTACACTGCAGGAAGCACAACATTTACTCTCGACATTTATAACTTAGCATATATGCATATACACGATTCCTATTTGTGTATGTGTTATTCACTCCATAGTGTACACTGCAGGAAGCACATCATTTACTCTCGACATTTATAACATAGCATATATGCATATACACGCTTCCTATTTGTGTATGTGTTATTCACTCCATAGTGTAAGCTGCAGGAAGCACATCATTTACTCTCGACATTTATAACATAGCATATATGCATATACACGCTTCCTACTTGTGTATGTGTTATTCACTCCATAGTGTAAGCTGCAGGAAGCACATCATTTACTCTCGACATTTATAACATAGCATATAGGCATATACACGCTTCCTACTTGTGTATGTGTTATTCACTGCTTAGTGTACACTGCAGGAAGCACATCATTTACTCTCGACATTTATAACATAGCATATATGCATATACACGCTTCCTATTTGTGTATGTGTTATTCACTGCTTAGTGTAAACTGCAGGAAGCACATCATTTACTCTCGACATTTATAACATAGCATATATGCATATACACGCTTCCTACTTGTGTATGTGTTATTCACTCCATAGTGTACACTGCAGGAAGCACATCATTTACTCTCGACATTTATAACATAGCATATATGCATATACACGCTTCCTATTTGTGTATGTGTTATTCACTCCATAGTGTACACTGCAGGAAGCACATCATTTACTCTCGACATTTATAACATAGCATATATGCATATACACGCTTCCTACTTGTGTATGTGTTATTCACTGCATAGTGTACACTGCAGGAAGCACATCATTTACTCTCGACATTTATAACATAGCATATATGCATATACACGCTTCCTATTTGTGTATGTGTTATTCACTCCATAGTGTACACTGCAGGAAGCACATCATTTACTCTCGACATTTATAACATAGCATATAGGCATATACACGCTTCCTACTTGTGTATGTGTTATTCACTGCTTAGTGTACACTGCAGGAAGCACATCATTTACTCTCGACATTTATAACATAGCATATATGCATATACACGCTTCCTACTTGTGTATGTGTTATTCACTGCTTAGTTCACTGCAGGAAGCACATCATTTACTCTCGACATTTATAACATAGCATATATGCATATACACGCTTCCTACTTGTGTATGTGTTATTCACTCCATAGTGTACACTGCAGGAAGCACATCATTTACTCTCGACATTTATAACATAGCATATATGCATATACACGCTTCCTATTTGTGTATGTGTTATTCACTGCATAGTGTACACTGCAGGAAGCACATCATTTACTCTCGACATTTATAACATAGCATATATGCATATACATGCTTCCTACTTGTGTATGTGTTATTCACTCCATAGTGTACACTGCAGGAAGCACATCATTTACTGGGCCTTAATGGGGATACATTTCAGAAAAGATCCTTGGAAATGCAAAATTGCTTTTTAGAAAAGGATATCCGATCGATGATATCCGCAGTGGACTTGAGCAGAAGTACATGAACAATCCGCTCTATTAATACCCAAGGCAAAACCAGTTAATAAAAACAGGGTCATTTGTCCATTAACTTTTACTGGGTTGTCACACAATATCACAAAGATCATTAAAAAAACACTGGCACATCCTCCAAGTACTTCCAGCTTTTCAGGATAAAACTGTGATGATGGCCAATAAACGGGACAGGAATCTGAAGGAATTCCTGTCAGCGTTACCCCTTATGAATCACACAAATAATATCCAACCAGGCCACAGACCCTGCGGCAATTGTAGTGTATGTTCAGTCAATTTGAAAGCACAGTCTATACCGATAGGTACTAAAGGCAAGACATTCAGATTAACGAGTTCTACCAACTGTAAAACCGCAGGTGCAATTTATGTTGCCATCTGTCCATGTAAGAAAATGTATATAGGAAAGACCATTAGACAATTTAATAAGATGATTATTGAACACAAGTGTCAGTGTCTTGGGAACTTTGCATGGTTATAATCCTGTGTCAGTGTCTTGGGAACTTTGCATGGTTATAATCCTGTGTCAGTGTCTTGGGAACTTTGCATGGTTATAATCCTGTCTCAGTGTCTTGGGAACTTTGCATGGTTATAATCCTGTCTCAGTGTCTTGGGATCTTTGCAACATTATAATCCTGTCTCAGTGTCTTGGGAACTTTGCATGGTTATAATCCTGTCTCAGTGTCTTGGGAACTTTGCATGGTTATAATCCTGTCTCAGTGACTTGGGAACTTTGCATCGTTATAATCCTGTGTCAGTGTCTTGGGAACTTTGCATGGTTATAATCCTGTCTCAGTGACTTGGGAACTTTGCATCGTTATAATCCTGTCTCAGTGTCTTGGGAACTTTGCAACGTAATAATCCTGTGTCAGTGTCTTGGGAACTTTGCATGGTTATAATCCTGTCTCAGTGACTTGGGAACTTTGCAACGTTATAATCCTGTGTCAGTGTCTTGGGAACTTTGCATGGTTATAATCCTGTCTCAGTGACTTGGGAACTTTGCATCGTTATAATCCTGTCTCAGTGTCTTGGGAACTTTGCAACGTAATAATCCTGTCTCAGTGTCTTGGGAACTTTGCATGATTATAATCCTGTCTCAATGACTTGGGAACTTTGCAACCTTATAATCCTGTGTCAGTGTCTTGGGAACTTTGCAACATTATAATCCTGTCTCAGTGTCTTGGGAACTTTGCAACGTTATAATCCTGTCTCAGTGTCTTGGGAACTTTGCATGGTTATAATCCTGTCTCAGTGTCTTGGGAACTTTGCATGGTTATAATCCTGTCTCAGTGACTTGGGAACTTTGCATCGTTATAATCCTGTGTCAGTGTCTTGGGAACTTTGCATGGTTATAATCCTGTCTCAGTGACTTGGGAACTTTGCATCGTTATAATCCTGTCTCAGTGTCTTGGGAACTTTGCAACGTAATAATCCTGTGTCAGTGTCTTGGGAACTTTGCATGGTTATAATCCTGTCTCAGTGACTTGGGAACTTTGCAACGTTATAATCCTGTGTCAGTGTCTTGGGAACTTTGCATGGTTATAATCCTGTCTCAGTGACTTGGGAACTTTGCAACGTTATAATCCTGTCTCAGTGTCTTGGGAACTTTGCATGGTTATAATCCTGTCTCAGTGACTTGGGAACTTTGCAACCTTATAATCCTGTGTCAGTGTCTTGGGAACTTTGCAACGTTATAATCCTGTGTCAGTGTCTTGGGAACTTTGCAACGTTATAATCCTGTGTCAGTGTCTTGGGAACTTTGCAACGTTATAATCCTGTCTCAGTGTCTTGGGAACTTTGCATGGTTATAATCCTGTCTCAGTGACTTGGGAACTTTGCAACATTATAATCCTGTCTCAGTGTCTTGGGAACTTTGCAACGTTATAATCCTGTGTCAGTGTCTTGGGAACTTTGCATGGTTATAATCCTGTGTCAGTGTCTTGGGAACTTTGCAACGTTATAATCCTGTCTCAGTGTCTTGGGAACTTTGCATGGTTATAATCCTGTCTCAGTGACTTGGGAACTTTGCAACATTATAATCCTGTCTCAGTGTCTTGGGAACTTTGCAACGTTATAATCCTGTGTCAGTGTCTTGGGAACTTTGCATGGTTATAATCCTGTCTCAGTGTCTTGGGAACTTTGCAACGTTATAATCCTGTTGGAATCCTTTACATCAGGTGAACTGGGTCACTGTATCTTTACCATGTTCTCCATATTTCCAAACTGAAAGGATTCTTCAATGGAACTTTGGTCAGAAGTGTTTTGCATATTTTAAGCCCCTATATAGTCAGTTTTTAAATAATGAGTATTTTGGACTTTTATAAAATTATAAATTGAAATAAGGAAATAAGAAAGTTGTTTGGATTGTTCTAAGGCAGATGATTAAAATTTGGGTGCAGTTATATTCTCTCGGTTGACATAGTGTATGACACTTGATTACAATAATTTTTTTCCCACTTTCTTCTGTTATTGCCTGTGTTTGTGGGCTGATGCACTTTTTGATTGCTGCAGTTTGCTTGGAAAAGTCCATAAACAATTATCAGCCAGGTAGGCTAGAGAAAGCGATTGCTATCCCTGGGAGTGACTAATGGGAATTAGATCTATTTTTAGGAATCTGCTGGGTATTTCTGACCTGGACTGGCCGTTGTAGAAGAAAGGATGCTGGGCTTGATGGATCTTGGTCTGACCCAGCGTTTATGAGAGAGAGGATCCTTGGGCCGGTCGAAGTGGGAGCCAATGGGAAGGAGCCCCAGAGCTACCCTCCTATTGGCGGGCGAGGCTAGTGGTGACCTGAGACCCCGCTGGGGCTTCACCACTACCAGCTCTCGTTTCCCGCAGGGAAATGTAGTCATGTCATGTAGTGTATTTGGATTTTCAGAAGGCGTTTGACAAAGTCCCTCATGAGAGGCTTCTAAGAAAACTAAAAAGTCATGGGATAGGAGGCGATGTCCTTTCGTGGATTACAAACTGGTTAAAAGACAGGAAACAGAGAGTAGGATTAAATGGTCAATTTTCTCAGTGGAAAAGGGTAAACAGTGGAGTGCCTCAGGGATCTGTACTTGGACCGGTGCTTTTCAATATATTTATAAATGATCTGGAAAGGAATACGACGAGTGAGGTAATCAGATTTGCGGATGATACAAAATTGTTCAGAGTAGTTAAATCACAAGCAGACTGTGATACATTACAGGAGGACCTTGCAAGACTGGAAGATTGGGCATTCAAATGGCAGATGAAATTTAATGTGGACAAGTGCAAGGTGATGCATGTAGGGAACAATAACCTTTGCTGTAGTTACACGATGTTAGGTTCCATATTAGGAGCTACCACCCAGGAAAAAGATCTACGCATTATAGTGTTGCATCCGTCGGTCTCAGAAGGCTTCGACCCTTGTGCCGCACATTTTTCTCTGCTCCCCCCGCTAGCCTTGGGAAGATGGCTACCGCCACGTCTGCAAGCAGCATTCTCCGGCATCCCTGGAACAGCTATGGTAAAGCCTCACGCCATGTTTCTCCGAAGGGCCTCCTAGGGTGCATGCGCGCACAACACCCACATTTTTATCCACGTCATGGCGGAAACCTCGGGAGCATCCCCCTCGAGTGACTTCACGCCATCCGGGTATTTAGCCTACGCTTGTTTGCTAGCTCATTGAGTTAGCAAGGATTGGATACGCCTCTGGTCTAAGCTACTCTGCTGCTTCCTGCTGCTGATGGAAGCTCTCTCTGCCCTTCGGGGTATTCTCTAACCTGGGTACCTGCTCCTCAGGGGCCCTCTGCTCTCTTTCAGGTGCCTTACTGGGATCAGGTACTCGTTCCTCAAGGGCCTGCTCTCTCTGCCTCGGTGCCTGTTACCATCGACTTGTGCCTGGTGGAATCATCAACCTTACAGCTACCATCTAGTGAGTAATCTAATTCTCAGTCTCTCTCATCTACAGCTCTTCTCTGTACCTTCTCCATCGCAATTATATCTTTTTTGAGATGCGGCGACCAGAATTGTACACAGAATTCAAGGTGCGGCCTCACCATGGAGCGATACAGAGGCATTATGACATTTTCCGTTTTATTCACCTTTCCCTTCCCATTTAGCTTCCATTTTTGTGAAGCATTTTGTTGAGAAGATCAGGGAGGAAATTTTGGCTGCTCCTCTTCCTTTCCTATCAAGGAACAACTGGAGTTGCTTGTTCCTGAGGGGATTCCTCCCCTCAGGGATTCGTCTGTTAGAGAAGGAGAATGAGGAAGATACTGTAAGACCCATTTTGAGACCATTGAGGACAGCCATCTGGAGTCTTCACCCCTGGAAGAGAGGATTTGTACTCTGTGCAGAGTCAGTATTTTTACCTTTTACCAGATTTTGGAAGGGGTTATCCTGCCCACCTGGGAACTCCACTTAGCAAAACCCTGGAGGGTGGATGTTTCCATGGTCCTCATAACTGAGACCCATGCACAGATCAAGGGAAGGACTGTAATTACAGAGAAATTTGTGGTACTGAGGACTGAGTTTATTGTACCTATTTCATCTGATTAACCATGAGTAAAGACTTTAATTTTTGGACGTTCAATCAGTGACTCCAGTACAGCACACACAGTGAGGACTAGCACAGCTCTCCCAGGGACAAAAAGCATAAAGAATCACCCCTATAACTCTGGGACAAGGAAGGCAAATTATTCCCTCCCCACAAAGTACTCTGACCCAGAGGAAAAGAGAAAAGAGCTAGCCTGCGTGGTTGCAACCCCGTACAGACAATACATTATTTTATGACCCCGTCAGTGGTTAGCAGCCAGGTAAAGATGGGGTCACACTCACATTACTCTTTTCTGCCACGCACAAATTCTCAGTTTTTAATCCAATTTCTCTTGCAGTATTAACATTAATTTTTAAACTAATAAAACCTTCCCCATCTTCTTCTTGGATTCGCTACCTTTTTTAATTATGAAGAATCATTAATTCCAGTCTGCAGCAAGGCTTGGTGCCAAACCTATTGAAAAATGCTAAGTTTACTCTGTACTCACGAAACACAATACAGACCCTGAAACTGCTGACAATCACAGACCTAACTCTAACCTTTCATCTTTTTTTGAGAGTACTTTCATCCGACAGCCTGCAGTGAGAATGGGCTTTAGTGCAGAGTCAGCGCTTGCTGCATTAGGAAATAGAAGTCTAAATCTTGAAAAGCAGTGCTCATAATAACCTTAGATATGAGCGGCTTGCAGAAACTGGAATTGAGATTCACTGTTAAATTGGTTCATTTCATATCTTAGAAATCCTTTTTTTTTTTTATTATTATTTATTTATTGAATTTTAAAAAATATATATATATACAGAACATATCGTTCAGAAATTAAACATCAGGATCAAAAAACAATTACATATATAATGAAAATTACTACCAAAGCAAAACAATTTTACCCTGTGTTATGATTATAGGAAATTGGGGATCCAAGATGTAGATCAAGCAGTATTACTAGGAAATATAAACAAGTATAATTACATATTGTTTCAAAATTAACCAGTGCCTTTCCAATTAGTGCCTTCCCAACCCTTGGAACTAAACAGAGTGGGAGTCAAGGTATACTCGCAGTTGTTCTGGTTCCCTGAATATATAACATGAATTCTGATAAGTAATCAAGCAATAACATGGGTATCTAAGGATATACTTTGCACCTCTGGCGATAACTTCTTCCCTCATAGCTATGAATTTTTTTCTTTTAATTTGAGTATTTTTAGTAATGTCCGGAAAAATCTTTAATGGATATCCATAGAATTTTAAGTGCTGGTTGCAGAAAAAAGTTCTCAAAATTAAGTCTCTATCAGACGGAGTTGCAAACTGAATAAAAAGAGTAGCTCTTTCTTCCACATTTAACTCGTGATTTTTCTAGTATGTCTGTTAAATCATACAAGGAATTTTCCTTTTGATTTTGTTCAGAATTTTTCTTTTTATCCCTCTAAGGCAGGTAATAATTCTAAGAATCGTTGGAATCTCTTGCTCAGGAATTTTTTTTTATAATAAACTGTTTATTCACAGGGTAAACAGCAAAAGAATAACACACCAGTACATAACAAACTCAAATGTACAGGCAATACAACAAATCCACTGAAACAACCCCCCCGGTGAAGAGAAGCCAACAACACAAGGCGTTATGTATCAGAAAAGAAAACAGAAAACAAAAGCAAAGATCATGGGCAGCACAAGTTAACCAACCTCCTGTTTCCCTAATAGACATCAAGGGGAAGACAGATTTAAAGAGGTACCTGACGGTGTTCCAATTGCCACTGCCTATACCATTTCCATGGTTCAGCAAGAAGTGCTAGACGATCATGTTTAATTGCAGTTAATTTGTCCATATAATATACCCAATGAAGGCGTCTCAAGACACTATCAAACGGGGGAACATGAGCACTTCGCCAATCTCTAGCTAATACCCCCCTCGTTGCCATTAGAGTGGCCTTCACAAAAGAGCCTTGAGATTTAGGGAGGGTTTCCACCGGAAAATTCAAAAGTGCAATTTGAGGGGTCAATTGTATAGGAGTGAGCAATACCTCGGAGAGCCACTGCTCAAGTTGGTGCCACAGGGGCCGCAACGCTGGGCAGGACCACCACATGTGAAAATAATCACCAATCTGTCCACAGTTTCTCCAGCACCGATTGCTTCTACCAGAAAACATTTTAGACAGCTGGACCGGGGTATAATACCATTGGGCTAAAACTTTATAACTATTTTCCAATACAGAGGCCGAGATGGTGCTACAGCTAGTCCGCGGAAAACACTGGTCCCAGTCATCAGCTGGGACCCTTGTCTCCAAATCTTTTTCCCAAGCCAGGAGAAACTTAGCGATATAATCAGGCACCGTGTTTAATATACCATAAAGTTTAGAAATAGCCCCCCGCATTTTGTGCGCCTTTTCGCACATCCCCTCAAATAGAGATTTTCCTTGCAACATATCGGGTAACACCGCCTTAGAGTACAGGAAATGCCGTAAATGGCCATAAGCAAAATAATCTGTGGACTTCAGGAGAAACTGTGCTTTGAGAACATCAAAGGACAAAATGGCATCACCCCGCCAAACCTGCCCTATAGTAGTAAGTCCGTTTCGGGCCCAGCAAGAAAATACCCTCCCATCTCTCCCCGCTGGAAAGGCCGCACAACGGCAGATGGCAATAGAAAAAACATAGCGCCGAGAACCCACAACCCAGGAGCGCCAGGCCCTCCAAACCGCCATTGTTTGCGCAGTGCAGGGAGAAATTACCACCACATGGGATAAACAGGTGTCAAAGGACCAAAATCTTTCACGTAAGAGGGGGTCGTTCATCATTCCCTTCTCTATCGCCACCCACTGCTTACCAGTGGTCGTATTGTGGAATTCAATAATCGCCTTAAGCTGGGCAGCAACATAGTAATGGAGAAAATTAGGAACCCCCAGGCCCCCTCGTGGTTTAGGCTGGTAAAGGACTGTCCGGGACACCCTAGGAGGCTTACGCTCCCAGATAAAATGGAATACTTTCCTCTGCAAAGTACGAATATAGCGCACTGGCACCTGGCAGGGCAGGGTCTGAAAGAGATATCCAATTTTTGGGAGCAGGGTCATTTTTATAGCCGCAATACGCCCCAATCAGGACAAAGTTAACCTATCCCAACGATCAAGGTCAGAGACCAATTGCTTCATCAGGGGGGGATAATTTAAATCAAAGAGCGTCTCAAAAGTAGGACCTAGAAAGACCCCTAAATATTTAATAGCTCTAGGGGCCCACTGAAACGGAAAAAGGCCTTTAAGCCACTGCTCGGCCTCAAGGCTAAGATAAACCGGCAGCAATTCAGACTTAGTAGTATTAATTTTAAACCCAGATACCCTCCCATAGTCCTCCAGGTCCCAAATCACAGCAGGAAGAGATTGCTCGGGGTTCGTGAGAGTGAATAATATATCATCAGCATACAAGGTGATCTTATGCTGTTCACCCCCAATAAATATACCACGAATCAGTCTATTCTGCTGAATTCGTTCAGCTAAAGGTTCCATGCAAAGAGCAAACAAAAGGGGTGACAGAGGACACCTCTGTCGTGTGCCTCTCCGGACCTCAAAATCAGTTGAATAACCTCCATTTAGGCAAGCAGATGGAGAAGCATATAGCGCCCGAATCCAACTAAGAAAATAGGTATCCATTCCCAGCTTGGACAAAACCTTAAAAAGGAAGGGCCAATGAACCCTGTCGAATGCTTTTTCCGCATCGACTCCAAATAAAACTGAGGGGCGCTTAAGACGACGGGCAATATACATAAGGTTAACAACCTTTCGAACATTATCTCCTGCAGTGCGACCTGGCATAAACCCGCCCTGATCATCATAAATCAGCAGGGAGATAATAAAATTTAGACGCTTAGCCAAAACTTTGGCCAGCAACTTCAAATCCACATTAATCAAGGAAATAGGCTGAAACGAGCCACAATGAGTGGGGTCCTTACCAGGCTTTGGGATTACAGTAATGCCCGTACGATTAGAGGAGGGTAGCAAGAGCCCCCCCAGACGAAGATAATTAAACAAATCCACTAAAGGGCTAACAAGGAGATCTCTAAACGTTTTGTAAAACAACGGGGTGTAGCCATCAAGGCCAGGTGCCTTTCCAGGCTTCAAATCAGATATAGCTTCCAAAACCTCCGCCGCGGTGACGGGATCTCCCAAACATTCCGCCAGACCTGAATCCAGCCTCGGGAGTGAGACATCGGCTAAAAAAGCATCAATGTCCTCGTCTGGAATAGCAGAGTCCTGAGCATAGAGCTCAGCATAAAATTGATTAAATTGGGCCCGGATTTGTTCCATATCCGTAAGCAGGACACCCTTCTGGCTGTGAATCCGAGTGATCTGAGAATGTGACACTCTAGTCTTTAAGGTATGGGCTAATAGGCGGCTACCTTTGTTGCCGTGTTCGTAATGGGTCTGTTTAGCTAAATCCAATTTATGAGCCACCTCGGCAAAGTCTAGGGACTGCATCCGACAGCGAACCTCCTTGATTTGTAAGAGTAAGTTAGCAGATGGGGTCGTGTGGTGCATACGTTTAAGATTATACAGCTGGGCCACAAAGTCCTGCCGTTTCTGTTCCCTCTCTCGTTTATGAAAGGAGGCCAGAGATATAAGCTTGCCTCGCAGCACAGCTTTAAGGCAATCCCACCGGACCGGTATCAGATATGGGGTTTAGCTGTAAATAGTCAGTAATAGCCGATCTAACTTGCAGCTCAGTTTCCTTGGACTTTATCAAGTAATCATTCAACTTCCAGGGTCTATATCCAGAGGAGTCCCGAAACCCCACCACAGACCACAAAATTGGAGCATGGTCAGACCAAGAAATGCAGCCAACCCCTGAAGAGGAGGTAGTTCGTATAAGAGAGCTGTCAATCAGAAAGAAATCGATTCTAGTATATGAATCGTGGGGGGCCGAATAAAAAGTGTAATCCCTATCAGCCATATGCTGCTCATGCCATATATCAGTCAAGTGCCAATGGTCCATAAAACGGCATAAAGCCCTTCTATCCACCCTTGACCGGGAAGCTCCTGGTGTAGAACTATCCACTAAGGGGTTAAGCACTAGGTTAAAGTCACCCCCCACCACCAGTTTCCGACAAGGAGAACCAAGTAGTAGGGAATCCAACTCCTGGAACAGCTCTCTTTGCCGAACATTAGGGCAGTACACGTTGACAAGAATTAATAATTCCCCACCAAATCTTACATGAACAATAAGGAAGCGCCCCTGGGCATCCCGATGAACAGACTCCACCTGAGCGCCCAAGCCTTTATCAATAAGAATGCCCACCCCATGATACTTATGAGGAGTATTAGCAGCAAAAATAATGGGGTCGTACTGCGGGGCGTGGAGCAACCGCTCATCACGCTTACGCAAGTGAGTCTCCTGAATAAACGCAATGGAAGCTTTAAGAGTAAACAACTCTTTAAGTAAAACCGACCGTTTATAAGGAGAATTCAACCCTTTTACATTAATAGATACAAATTTAATCCCCGCCATAATCAGTCAGGGCTCTTACTTCCCTCTTATCCCAATCCCATAAGCAGTAATATCCAAGGATCTGAGAATGAGAAGCCAGCGTAGGACTTAGCCCATTATGTTGCCCTTGATCACCAAGGAACCATAGAATTCTGATACAACGCTGTAAAAAAAACAAAAAAAGAAAAAAAAACTTCCCTTCACCAACCCCACAACTTGTAGGCACCATCATATTCATGGTGCTCTGTGAGGGGGTTGCAACTCTGTAACCTTTCCCCCCTCATTCATAAAAGAAAAAAGGAAGAGAAAAAGAAATTACTACTAAGGCAGTCCGGCTCCGATCAAGCACACAACTTATGCAGCAAAGTCTCTCAAATGTATAAGTCCAAAACATGCAACAATGCTGAAGAAAGAGCAATAGTCACAGCTCAGGTGGGCTCCTCCAAGACAGCAGCAGCCTCCGCCGATCGACGCTTCAACCTGGATCCTCGCTTATCCATTCGTTGCCACTTTGGTTTGTCCACAAATTCCCTAGTCGAACGGACTGTAGCAGCTGAAGAGGATCGCACAAATCCCAGCGGCTCAAGCAGCGGGTAAGCATCAGCCTCAGATGCTATGTGGGACGTGGTCCCACTAATAGTAAATGCAAATCCGCAAGGGTAGAGCCAACGGTATTGTATGTTCTCTTGACGCAAAAAGGAGGTCACCACCTGTAACTCATGTCGCTTCTGTAAGGTGGCAGGAGAGAGATCACTATATAGGGCAACATTATGTCCTTCCCAGAGGATTATGCAACAGGCCCATCTTACGGGCCTGTTGCATAATCTTTTCTTTGAGGGCATAGCTGTGCACACACGCAATAATGTCCCGCGGAACATTTTTCTTGGGAGCCCCCAAGGAGCGGTGTGCGCGATCCAGGACAACATCAGCGTCAGAAAGAGAGTCCTCCGCTTCCCAAGCGTTCAATATAGCCTTACAAATCTTGCGTACCACCAGACCGGCATCCTCAAATCCTTCTGTCTCGGGGATACCACGGAAATGAATATTGGACCTCCACGAGCGGTTTTCTAAGTCTTCCACTTTGAGGGCCAGTACCTCATTCTGCTTCTGTAGTGCAACCATATCAGTTTTGAGAGAGGTAATATCTGCGGATTGGTCCTCCATCAGACCCTCCGTGTCCTCGACGCATTTCCCCAGCTCTAGAAGCTCCGTTTTGAAGTCAGTAAGTGCGCCTTGCATGTCAGATCGCAAAGACTGGATATCCTTTTGGATCTCCTGGAACCATTGCTGGAAATCCGCGGTTGTAGGGCTACGGACAGCCCCGGGAGAGCTCGGTATCTCCACGGAGTCTGCCACGGCGTCGGCCATTTTAGGTGCATCCAGGTCCGTCTGAGCCTGTAGGGCCGCAAATCGCGATCCAGGCACGTCGTAGGAAAATGCTTTAAGATCTACTGTTTTCTTCTTCGCTGTCATCTTGCACTGATTTGCGCTGCCGCACAATGCTGGGGAGCCAGAAATAAGCCTTAGAGTAAGCGATAACGAGGGGGCAAGGCAGGAGCTTCCAGCTCACGCGTCTGGTTGCATCAGGTGACGTCACTTCCCCCCCCCCCCCCCCCCCGTGATGTCACTTCCCCCCCCTGCTCAGGAATTTTAAGCAGATTCTGTACATAACTCTTGAATAGTTCTCGATGAGATAATAACCTAAGTTTAGGGAAATTCAGTATTTTTATATTATTTCATCTTAGGTAATTCTCAAAATTTTCCATTTTTACCATCTGTATATTTTCAGATTTTATCAAGTTGCCTTACATTTTTTCTACTTCTGCCATTTTATGCTCGATTCCCTTAACAGAGTTTTCTAAGTTTCCCACTCTTCTTTCAGTATCTTGATGTTTCTCAATGCTTTCTTTTACCATTACAGTCAAAGACATAATAGATTTTTCCATTGATGTTATAGCTTTCATGATCTCTGTTAGTGTTATTTTATTTGGATTAAATTCAGGAACACCACAAACAACATGGATTCCCTCGTCACCCTTCCTCTTTTCCAAGGGCTCACCTTTGTCCTCAGCTCGCATCTGTGCTGGGTCTGGTCGGTCTCTGGAGCCAGCTATACTCTGGCTCTCCGAAGGAGATGAACCTCCGTCACTCCTTCTCTGGACAACGGCCTCCTCAGCAGAACTTCCTTGTAGCAAAGCAGATGAATTCTGCTGGGAAATCATCTTTCCGAGCGGAGGATCTGGTGTGGAAGGCGCACCTGGGCTTAGCGATGTCTCGATAGCCAGGGGGCTCGGCGTCTGCTCTCCGTTGAAACCGCCAGCGGCTCCTCCCTCAGGGTGTACGTGTACTAGTCCAGCGAAGACTTCCTCGATTCGGGGCTGCCTGGTGGTAGGAATCGGAGTAGAGGTAATTTCTCTAATTTTTGCTTTTCGTTTCGTATGGGGCATCTTGCCATCAAAGCTAGAGGTAAACGTGTAATATTCCAGGAAATAAAGCAAAAATTTGCAATTTCGCTCCGGAGCTCGGTGTCAGTTGTTCATTTATCCGCGGCCATCTTGGATCTCGGTACGAGAAATCATTCTTTTAATGTGCTAAGGAAATCTGTTTTCTCAGGGAGCCACAAGGATCTATCCTGTCCCCTATGTTTAATATTTACCTGACACCGCAGGCTACAGTTATACAGCATTTAGGGAATGGATGTTATTTTTATGCTGATGACATAGAAATTGTGGCTCCTATAGATTTAAAATGTTCACACTATATGGCAGCTCTTAACAACTGTCTATGCTTGGCTGCATTCTTCTAAGTTCAAGGTTAACCCAGAGAAATCAGAGGCAATAGGGTTTGCTAGGCATGTAGACATCCAAATCCTTCTGTTTCCAGTAATGTCTAGGTCGCCAATTCCATTAAAAGAGGTTATTTCAACACCAGGTATGCAATTTGACTCGTCACTAAGTTTCTCCCCTACACTTACCTGAATGTAATCTGCTTTGATGTGCCAAAAAGCATAATCTAAGTCAAATATCTGCTTTAGCGAACCTACTTCTCCCTACGTCTTATCCATCACTTTCTGGTGATGGTAAATCTCTTGTCCAATATTTTATTTTAAATCAGTTCTTTACCATTGTCTTCCCTCATAATTAATTAATTCAAAACACAGCTGCTAGTCTCATCTATGGAGAAAACAAAACTGATCACATTGCCCAACCGTTAATTTAACTTCACTGGATTCCTATTTCTTGTTGAATTCAGTTAAAAATAGGAGGCTTGGTTTCTAAAGCATTATGGGATGGTCTCTCTCCATTTAGCACATTTTAAACTCCGTACCTCCCTAGTCATACAGTAAGATCTTTGTAGCAAGAATTGCTTAAATTCCTTCACAAAAATATTTTTGGGGAAAAGGGGCAAGATGTGGGCGTGTCATGGGTGGAACATGGACGGGACGGCTCTGTACCATGATTCCAATGCATAAGTATTTACTTGCACAAGCATGGGATCCCCTACAGCGTACCTTAACTTCTGCTGTGGATGTGGGCGTATCCTGGGTGGAGCATGGACAGGCCAGGTCTCTACCATGATTCCAATGCATAAGTATTTACTTGCACAAGCACGGGATCCCCTACTGCGTACCTTGACTTCTGCTGTGGATGTGGGCGTGTCCTGGGTGGAGCATGGGTGGAGTATGGACCTGCTCTCCAGGTGATGCATTGTCCTTTTGCACTGAGGATATCTCCCCAAGGCCTACTGCCCAGGAGGGAAGGGTTAGTTCGGCCGTCATAGTTGGTGATTCGATTATTAGTAATGTAGATAGCTGGGTGGCTGGTGGGCGAAAGGATCACCTGGTAACATGCCTACCTGGTGCGAAGATGGCGGACCTCACGCGTCACCTAGATAGGATTTTAGACAGTGCTGGGGAAGAGCCGGCTGTCCTGGTACATGTGGGCACCAATGACATAGGAAAATGTGGGAGGGAGGTTCTGGAAGCCAAATTTAGGCTCTTTGGTAGAAATCTTAAATCCAGAACCTCCAGGGTAGCATTCTCTGAAATGCTCCCTGTTCCACGCGCAGGTCACCAGAGGCAGGCAGAGCTCCGGAGTCTCAATGCATGGATGAGACGATGGTGCAGGGAAGAGGGATTCAGTTTTGTAAGGAACTGGGGAACCTTTTGGGGAAGGGGGAGTCTCTTCCGAAGGGATGGGCTCCACCTTAACCAGGGTGGAACCAGACTGCTGGCGCTAACCTTTAAAAAGGAGATAGAGCAGCTTTTAAACTAGAACAAAGGGGAAAGCCGACAGTCGCTCAGCAGCGCATGGTTCGGAGAGCGGTATCTTCAAAGGATACTAATGATGCATTAGAATTAGGGCATCCAGACAGTGAGGTTCCAATAATAAGAAAAGTAGTCCAAGAGCCTGTAACTAAAAACTCACCTGAGCTAAAAAAATTTCTAACTTATCCCTATCAATTAAAAAGCAGAATGAAAATACAAACAAAAAACAAACTTTGAAATGTTTGTATGCTAACGCCAGAAGTCTAAGAAGTAAGATGGGAGAATTAGAATGTATAGCAGTGAATGATGACATAGACTTAATTGGCATCTCAGAGACATGGTGGAAGGAGGACAACCAATGGGACAGTGCTATACCGGGGTACAAATTATATCGCAATGACAGAGAGGAGCAGTCGGGAGGAGGTGTGGCGCTTTATGTCCGGGATGGCATAGAGTCCAACAGGATAAACATCCTGCATGAGACTAAATGCAAAATTGAATCTTTATGGGTAGAAATTCCTTGTGTGTCGGGGAAGACTATAGTGATAGGGGTATACTACCGTCCACCTGGTCAAGATGGACAGTGATATACTAAGAGAAATTAGGGAAGCTAACCAAATTGGTAGTGCGGTAATAATGGGAGACTTCAATTACCCCAATATTGACTGGGTAAATGTATCACCGGGACATGCTAGAGAGATAACTTTCCTGGATGGAATAAATGATAGCTTTATGGAGCAATTGGTTCAGGAACCAATGAGAGAGGGAGCAAATTTAGATCTAATTCTCAGTGGAGGTCAGGATTTTGTGAGAGAGG
The DNA here is from genome assembly GCF_901001135.1 of Rhinatrema bivittatum. Taxonomy (NCBI): domain Eukaryota; kingdom Metazoa; phylum Chordata; class Amphibia; order Gymnophiona; family Rhinatrematidae; genus Rhinatrema; species Rhinatrema bivittatum. Next base: position 404,598 of record NC_042619.1, on the reverse strand, counting down.
TAACGGTGGTGGGGCCACTTGGCAATAGTGATCATAATATGATCAAATTTGAATTAATGACTAGAAGGGGGACAGTAAGCAAATCCACGGCTGTCGTGCTAAACTTTCAAAAGTGAAACTTTGATAAAATGAGAAAAATAGAAAAAAACTAAAAGGAGCAGCTACAAAGGTAAAAAGTGTGCAAGAGGCGTGATCAATGTTAAAAAAATACCATCCTAGAAGCACAATCCAGATGTATTCCACACATTAAGAAAGGTGGAAGGAAGGCAAAACGATTACCGGCATGGTGAAAAGGTGTGGTGAAAGAAGCTATATTAGCCAAAAGATCTTCATTCAAAAATTGGAAGAAGGATCCAACAGAAGAAAATAGGAAAATGCATAAATGTTGGCAAGTTAAATTTAAGACATTCATAAGACAGGCTAAGAGAGAATTTGAAAAGAAGTTGGCCGTAGAGGCAAAAACTCACAGTAAAAACATTTTAAAATATATCCGAAGCAGAAAGCCTGTGAGGGAATCAGTTAGACGTTTAAAGAGGCAATTAGAGAAGATAAGGCTACAGACCGGTTAACCTGACTTCAGTGCTGGGAAAAATAGTGGAAAGTGTTCTCAACATCAAAATCACAGAACATATAGAAAGACATGGTTTAATGGAACAAAGTCAGCATGGCTTTACCCAGGGCAAGTCTTGCCTCACAAATCTGCTTCACTTTTTTGAAGGAGTTAATAAACATGTGGATAAAGGTGAACCGTAGATGCAGTATACTTGGATTTTCAGAAGGCTTTTGACAAAGTTCCTCATGAGAGGCTTCTAGGAAAAGTAAAAAGTCATGGGATAGGTGGCGATGTCCTTTCGTGGATTGCAAGCTGGCTAAAAGACAGGAAACAGAGAGTAGGATTAAATGGACAATTTTCTCAGTGGAAGGGAGTGGGCAGTGGAGTGCCTCAGGGATCTGCACTGGGACCCTTACTTTTCAATATATTTATAAATGATCTGGAAAGAAATACGACGAGTGAGATAATCAAATTTGCAAATGATACAAAATTGTTCAGAGTAGTTAAATCACAAGCAGATTGTGATAAATTGCAGGAAGACCTTGTGAGGCTGGAAAATTGGGCATCCAAATGGCAGATGAAATTTAATGTGGACAAGTGCAAGGTGATGCATATAGGGAAAAATAACCCATGCTCTAGTTTAACAATGTTAAGTTCCATATTAGGAGCTACCACCCAAGAAAGAGATCTAGGCGTCATAGTGGATAACACATTGAAATCGTCGGTTCAGTGTGCTGCGGCAGTCAAAAAAGCAAACAGAATATTGGGAATTATTAGAAAGGGAATGGTGAATAAAACGGAAAATGTCATAATGCCTCTGTATCGCTCCATGGTGAGACCGCACCTTGAATACTGTGTACAATTCTGGTCACCGCATCTCAAAAAAGGTATAATTGCGATGGAGAAGGCACAGAGAAGGGCTACCAAAATGATAAAGGGGATGGAACAGCTCCCCTATGAGGAAAGACTAAAGAGGTTAGGACTTTTCAGCTTGGAGAAGAGACGACTGAGGGGGGATATGATAGAGGTGTTTAAGATCATGAGAGGTCTAGAACGGGTAGATGTGAATCGGTTATTTACTCTTTCGGATAATAGAAGTACTAGGGGACATTCCATGAAGTTAGCAAGTAGCACATTTAAAACTAATCATAGAAAGTTCCTTTTCGCTCGACGCACAATTAAACTCTGGAATTTGTTGCCAGAGGATGTGGTTAGTTCAGTTAGTATAGCTGGGTTTAAAAAAGGATTGGATAAGTTCTTGGAGGAGAAGTCCATTACCTGCTATTAATTAAATTGACTTAGAAAATAGCCACTGCTATTACTAGCAACAGTAACATGGAATAGACTTAGTTTTTGGGTACTTGCCAGGTACTTATGGCCTGGATTGGCCACTGTTGGAAACAGGATGCTGGGCTTGATGCACCCTTGTTCTGACCCAGTATGGCAAGTTCTTATGTTCTGAGCTGTGGGGGAGTGAGGGGTAAAGCCTAGGATAAGCACAGAGGATCTTTAGCTGTGAGGGGTAAAGCCAGTCCAGGGCCAGGCTGACAGTTACGCTGATGACTTACACTTCCAGCACAGCTCTGAAGAATTAGCAGCTAGGCTGACATTTACACTGATAGCTTACACTTCTAGGCTGATATTTACACTGATAGCTTACACTTCCAGCATGGCTCTGAACAGATAGCAGCTAGGCTGACATTTACACTGATAGCTTACACTTCCAGCATAGCTCTGAACAATTAGCAGCTAGGCTGATATTTACACTGATAGCTTACACTTCCAGCATAGCTCTGAACAGATAGCAGCTAGGCTGACATTTACACTGATAGCTTACACTAGCTGCTAATTGTTAGCCTAGAAGTGTAAGCTTTCAGTGTAAATGTCAGCCTAGCTGCTAATTGTTCAGAGCTATGCTGGAAGTGTAAGCTTTCAGTGTAAATGTCAGGCTAGCTGCTAATTGTTCAGAGCCGTGCTGGAAGTGTAAGCTATCAGTGTAAATTTCAGCCTAGAAGTGTAAGCTGATAGCTTACACTTCCAGGATGACTCTGAACAGATAGCAGCTAGGCTGACATTTACACTGATATCTTACACTATCAGCACGGCTCTGGCTTCTGCAGCTGCAGAAGCAAGGTAGAAAGAATCGACTCCAGGAAGGAAGGGAAGAACACCCTCTGCGAGTTTGAACGTCTTCTACACCAACTCAACCAGCCAGCATCCACCTTTTAAAACCAGCATTCAACCAAACATTCAACCATTAACCATTCAACCAGCCATCATTCAACCAACCACGCAACCAACCAGCACTAATCCAATTATAATCTATATCTCTTCAACTATCCAACCCTCAGCAACGCATTTCAACCAGCCTACATTTACCTTTTTCAGCAACAAACATCCAATCCCCTCCTCCAGCAACCTCCAATCACTCCGTATCCTACAGCGACCATTAAGCACTTGTCTCCTCAAACGAACATCTCCACCAGCAATCACTCCAGCACCCAACATCTCCTGTATTCTGCAACCTGTACTCTGTATTCTGCAACCGTACTCGGCAACCTCACATCACTCATCTCCTCTAGCAGCTTTACTCCCCTCCACAATCCGGACTGTCATCCATTTTCTTCCAAAAAAAAAAAGACAACATGCAACAAACCTTCCACATACCAATTATCCCCCACTCACTCCCCAACAGAGCTTACCCACCCATGCTCAATCTACGCTCAAAGAGATCCCTGATTCCAATCATGATCTCCCCGCTAACCCAACTCCTAGGTTTGTCTTTAATCACCTTAACCCCTCAACTCGCAGTCACTCTCAAAAAAATCCCACATGCTCAACGACCACCTCCTGGACATCCAACCGGACATTTGTGCCATTACTGAAACATGGCTGAAAAATACAGATACTCCCCTAACTAACCAACTCCCAATTCAACAATATGACATCTTCTCCATCCCCAGACCTCATAAAAGAGGAGGTGGAATAATGTTAATTGCAAAAAAAGAACTGAGACTAGCCCAGCAAGCCTTCAAATCGACAACTAAACTAGAAATCGGACTATTCAAATCAACCCAGCTGCAAATCTGCCTTATATATGCCCCACCGGGGTTCCTAGAAACCGACCCCTCTCCTCTCATCGAAACCATAGCCAAACACATCAACACCAACTCACCTGCTATCATTTTAGGAGATTTCAACATTCATGTAGACTCTCCCTCTCCATCATCCAATTGCGAAGCCCTTCTCTCCTCCCTCCAGGCTATGGGCTTCAAACAAATCATAAACAGCCCCACACACAAGGCAGGCCACACGCTTGACCTGATATTCACAAATGAAAACATTTCGCCCACCTCCCCACCTTCCTGCACCCCCATCCCATGGTCAGATCATTCACTGATAGTTACAGAATTATCTATAAAACAAAAACAGACTCCCATTGTTACTAAATCCTCTATCCAGTTCAGGAAACCATGTTCCACGGACACCCTCAGCAACAGTCTTGCCAAAGACCTAACGAACCTGGACCTCTCTGATGCTGATTCCGCTATCAACTCCTGGCAAACTATTACACACTCAGTAGCAAACATAATCTGCCCCATGTCCTCAAAAGTTATCAACCCTGCACACACGAACAAAAAACCCTGGTTCTCAACTGAATTAAGAAAACTCAAACAAGACCTACAACACAAAGAACAACGCTGGCGAAAGGATCCCTCCCCTACCTCACTGGCTTCTTACAAAACCACAATGAATTTTTATAGGACCTCCATTATCCGCACGAAACGAGACTTCTACACCAAAAAAATACACAGCTTCCTATATGACCCAAAAACTCTTTTCTCATATGTTGCAGCCCTTACTACCCCGGTTTCCCCTTCCTTCCCAGAAGAAGAAGCCCAAAACAAATCTACAGAGCTGGCAATCTTCTTTGACAACAAAATCAAAAAGCTACTCGCCCCTCTGGCAACATCTAACACCTCATCAAATCCCTCGACTCCACCGAGCCAAAATCCCTCACTAACTATCCACAAACAGACGCTAGAATCTCTTGAACCCACATCATCCCTGGAAATTGAATCAATAATCAAGAAAATAAAACCTTCATCACACCCATTGGACCAAATACCGACAAAATTCCTTCTCACCATTCCTAACACCATTGCTAAACCTCTGGCTGACATCATAAATTGCTCCCTCAATCAAGGATCTGTCCCTGACTCGTTAAAAATGGCTTCCCTGAAACCCTTACTAAAAAAACCCAATTTGGACCCAGCCAATCCTGTAAACTTCCGCCCCATTGCAAACTTACCTTTTATAGCCAAACTAATGGAAAGGCTGGTCAACATCCGACTTACAGACTACCTCGACTCTCACAACATTCTCTACCCTTCTCAATTCGGATTCAGGAAACGCCTAAACACTGAATCCCTCCTTCTTTCTTTAACAGACAACATCCTGATGGGCCTTGACAAGGGACAATCCTATCTTCTAGCCCTTCTCGATATTTCAGCGGCGTTCGACACGGTAAACCATACTATCCTCATCAACTGTCTAATGGAAATAGGCATCTCTGGCTCTGCACTGCTATGGTTCAAATCCTTTCTGAACAACAGGCACTACAAAGTTAAAATAAATGACAAAGAATCCCAACCCATTCCTGCTAAACAAGGAGTACCACAGGGTTCTTCTCTATTCCCTACCCTGTTTAATATCTATCTACTCCCTTTATGCCAGCTACTCAATAGCCTCAACCTCACCCATTTTATATATGCGGATGATGTGCAGATCCTAATCCCCATCTCGGACCACATCTCCACTACTCTAAATTTTTGGAACAGCTGCTTACACTCCATCAACCTCCTTCTCTCGAGTCTCAACCTGGTTCTTAATACATCCAAAACAGAACTCATGGTTATCTCCCCCAGCGATAACCACCTCTTCGCCAACAATGCAACTACTCCACTAGCAAGCCAGGTTAGAGACCTTGGAGCCACCCTAGACTATAGATTAAACTTCAAAAACTTCATTAACACCACAACTAAAGAATGCTTCTTTAAGCTACAGGTCCTGAAGCAGCTAAGACCACTTCTACATTTCCAGGATTTCCGTTCAGTCTTTCAAGCCATCCTGTTTTCAAAGATCGACCATTGCAACGCACTACTACTCGGTCTCCCCGCCTCTTCTACTAAACCCCTACAGATGCTGCAAAACGCAGCGGCCAGGATCCTTACAAACACACGTCGTAAGGACCATATCACACCTATCCTAAAAATCCTACACTGGCTACCTATCCAATATAGAATTCTCTTCAAGACACTCACCATCATCCACAAATCTGTCTTCCAGCAAACCACACTCCAACTAGCCATCCCTCTGGAATTACATACTTCAGCAAGGCCGATCAGATCTGCCTACAAAGGTTCTCTCAAGGCCCCCCCCAACAAATCCTCGGTCCACAACTCCATCCATAAGCGAGCACTTTCGACAGTGGGCCTGCTACATTGGAATTCGCGTCCACCAGATATACGCCAGGAACAATCCCATCTCACCTTCAGAAAGAAACTGAAAACCTGGCTGTTCGCACAAGCTTACCGCTGAATGAACCTCGATCAACTAACATTGACTCTCACCTTCCTACCCTCTACCCTCCCTCCCTCCCCCCTCCCAGTCCCTACCCTCCCTTCTCCCCTCCCATGCTTACCTCCCCTTGATCCCTGCTTCCTCAGGAAACAATATGTTAATAATTGCCTATGATATATCTACAGCCGATCTCAGCTACCTTTATATGACTCGCAAATCTTTTGTTTTTATTTAACTGTTTTTTAATACTCTCCAGTTGTATTCGTTTATATATCTTTCCTGTCTTCCAACTCCCATGTTCTTGCTCCCTGTTTAATGTAACTTTACCTTCTGTATAGTTGTTAATTGATTTCCCCCAGTTACACTGTAAAGCGGTACGATAAGACCTGGTCTTGAGCATCGGTATATTAAAAGAATTTAAATAAATAAATTAAATAAATAATTGTTCAGAGCTATGCTGGAAGTGTAAGCTATCAGTGTAAATGTTAGCCTAGAAGTGTAAGCTTTCAGTGTAAATGTCAGCCTAGCTGCTAATTGTTCAGAGCTATGCTGGAAGTGTAAGCTATCAGTGTAAATGTTAGCCTAGAAGTGTAAGCTTTCAGTGTAAATGTCAGCCTAGCTGCTAATTGTTCAGAGCTATGCTGGAAGTGTAAGCTTTCAGTGTAAATGTCAGGCTAGCTGCTAATTGTTCAGAGCCGTGCTGGAAGTGTAAGCTATCAGTGTAAATGTCATCCTAGAAGTGTAAGCTGATAGCTTACACTTCCAGGATGGCTCTGAACAGATAGCAGCTAGGCTGACATTTACACTGATAGCTTACACTTCCAGCACGGCTCTGAACAGATAGCAACTAGGCTGACATTTACACTGATAGCTTACACTTCTAGGCTGACATTTACATTGATAGCTTACACTTCTAGGCTGACATTTACACTGATAGCTTACACTTCCAGCATAGCTCTGAACAATTAGCACCTAGGCTGACATTTACACTGATAGCTTACACTTCCAGCACGGCTCTGAACAGATAGCAACTAGGCTGACATTTACACTGATAGCTTACACTTCTAGGCTGACATTTACATTGATAGCTTACACTTCTAGGCTGACATTTACACTGATAGCTTACACTACCAGCACAGCTCTGAACAATTAGCAGCTAGGCTGACATTTACACTGATAGCTTACACTTCCAGCATGGCTCTGAACAGATAGCAGCTAGGCTGACATTTACACTTACACTTTCAGCATAGTTCTGAACAATTAGCAGCTAGGCTGACATTTACACTGATAGCTTACACTTCCCGCATGGCTCTGAACAGATAGCAGCTAGACTTACATTTACACTGATAGCTTACACTTCCAGTGTAGCTCTGAAGAGATAGCAGCTAGGCTGACATTTACACTGATAGCTTACACTCCCAGCATGGCTCTGAACAATTAGCAGCTAGGCTGACATTTACACTGATAGCTTACACTTCAAGCATAGCTCTGAACAATTAGCAGCTAGGCTGACATTTACACTGATAGCTTACACTTCCAGCACGGCTCTGAACAGTTAGCAGCTAGGCTGACATTTACACTGATAGCTTACACTTCCCGCACGGCTCTGAACAGTTAGCAGCTAGGCTGACATTTACACTGATAGCTTACACTTCCAGCACGGCTCTGAACAGTTAGCAGCTAGGCTGACATTTACACTGATAGCTTACACTTCCCGCATGGCTCTGAACAGTTAGCAGCTAGGCTGACATTTACACTGATAGCTTACACTTCCAGCACGGCTCTGAACAGTTAGCAGCTAGGCTGACATTTACACTGATAGCTTACACTTCCAGCATGGCTCTGAACAATTAGCAGCTAGGCTGACATTTACACTGATAGCTTACACTTCAAGCATAGCTCTGAACAATTAGCAGCTAGGCTGACATTTACACTGATAGCTTACACTTCAAGCATAGCTCTGAACAATTAGCAGCTAGGCTGACATTTACACTGATAGCTTACACTTCAAGCATAGCTCTGAACAATTAGCAGCTAGGCTGACATTTACACTGATAGCTTACACTTCCAGCACGGCTCTGAACAGTTAGCAGCTAGGCTGACATTTACACTGATAGCTTACACTTCCAGCATAGCTCTGAACAGATAGCAGCTAGGCTGACATTTACACTGATAGCTTACACTTCCAGCATAGCTCTGAACAATTAGCAGCTAGGCTGACATTTACACTGATAGCTTACACTTCCAGCATAGTTCTGAACAGATAGCAGCTAGGCTGACATTTACACTGATAGCTTACACTCCCAGCATAGCTCTGAACAGATAGCAGCTAGGCTGACATTTACACTGATAGCTTACACTCCCAGCATAGCTCTGAACAGATAGCAGCTAGGCTGACATTTACACTGATAGCTTACACTTCCAGCATAGTTCTGAACAGATAGCAGCTAGGCTGACATTTACACTGATAGCTTACACTTCCAGCATAGCTCTGAACAATTAGCAGCTAGGCTGACATTTACACTGATAGCTTACACTTCAAGCATAGCTCTGAACAATTAGCAGCTAGGCTGACATTTACACTGATAGCTTACACTTCAAGCATAGCTCTGAACAATTAGCAGCTAGGCTGACATTTACACTGATAGCTTACACTTCAAGCATAGCTCTGAACAATTAGCAGCTAGGCTGACATTTACACTGATAGCTTACACTTCCAGCATAGCTCTGAACAATTAGCAGCTAGGCTGACATTTACACTGATAGCTTACACTTCCAGCACGGCTCTGAACAGTTAGCAGCTAGGCTGACATTTACACTGATAGCTTACACTTCCAGCATAGCTCTGAACAGATAGCAGCTAGGCTGACATTTACACTGATAGCTTACACTTCCAGCATAGCTCTGAACAATTAGCAGCTAGGCTGACATTTACACTGATAGCTTACACTTCCAGCATAGTTCTGAACAGATAGCAGCTAGGCTGACATTTACACTGATAGCTTTCACTCCCAGCATGGCTCTGAACAGTTTATTTTGTGTTTTTTTATTTTGTGTTTTTTTATACCGGCATTCGCGAAGGATATCACATCATGCCGGTTTACAATTAACAAAGTGGGTGTAAAAAGAAGATACAATAAGAACACTAAACCGGTGCGGAACGAAAAACATTGCAGTTACAATAAAGCAGGGAAATACACAACTGGGAGCAGTGAAAAGTCGATAGTTCATTAACAGAGAGAACAAATTTACAAATTTATAGTATTTACTGAGTAATGGAGTTTAGCAAAGATAAAGTTTATCATGTTAAGGGAAGGTCTGAAGAGTCGGTTAATGGTGAGTTAAAGGTTCAGTTGGGGTCTGGGAAGGCTTTCTTAAATAGCCACGTTTTGAGTCTTTTCCTGAATGTTGGAAGGCAGGGTTCCTGTCGCAGATCCGGTGGAATGGAGTTCCATAGAGGTGGTCCTGCTGTGGAGAATGCCCTGTCTCTGAAAGTTATATGCTGAGAGGTTTTGGGGTGTGGTACCTGTAGAGATTCTCTATAGCAGCGGTTCTCAACCGGTGCGTCGCGACACCCCAGTGCGTCGCCAAGCACCGGCAGGTGTGTCGCGTGGCTCCCGGTCCCTCCCGCTGCTCGTTCTTCCCTGCTGCCATTGCCGCCGGGCTATCAGCACGTTCAAGCCCAGCGGGAACGGCAGCGGTGAAAAAAAAAAAAAGCTGTGGCATCCGCGGCTGGGCCTTTTCTTCTTCCCGCGCCTGCATTCCCCTCCCCCCCCCCGGACCCGGAACAGGAAGTGGTGCGCGGGAAGAAGAAAGGCCGTGCCGCAAGAGAACCCACGCCTCGCGCGCCATCACGGCACACATGGGGAAGCGCTGCTGCGGCCGTATGGCCAACCGGTCTTCCTGTTCGGGGGGGGGGGAGCGGAAGCGCCGCGTGCAGCTTCCGCTTTCTCCCCCAAAGCAGGAAGATCAGCTGCCTCTCCTGCTGCCACCGGCCTCCTGCTATCTTCGGGCGTCGGGCCGTACAGCCCGCCGATCTTCCTGCGGGGGGGGGAGGGAGGAAGCGGACGTTGTGCGCTGCGCTTCCGCTACCCCCCCCCCCCCCCCCGACAGGAAGTTCGGACGCCCGAAGATAGCAGGAGGCCGGTGGCAGCAGGAGAGGCAGCTGATCTTCCTGCTCTGGGGGAGAAAGCGGAAGGGAAAGGAGAGAACAGCATGAGCCTCCTGCGATCGATGGAATTCTTCCTTCTTGGCCTGCGGGGGCTGGAGGAGCAGCTACCGTTTGTGCGGGGGGGGGGGGGGGAGAGGAAGTGAGTGACAGAAAGAGAGAGAAGCAGCCAGCCAGCCTGTGTGTAAGTGAGAGAATGTGTGTGATTGAGAGCCTGTGTGTAAGTGAGATAATGTATTTGATCGAGAGTATGTGTGTGATTGAGAGAAACTGGTCAGAGAGCTGATGTATGTGTATATGTGAGAGACAATGAAAGTGACTGCTCAAGGAGATGACTGATGTGTATGTGAGAGTGTGAGACAGTCAGGGATGTGTGTGTGTGAGAGAGAGAGAGAGAGAAAAAGCATGGAAGTGAGAAATCTGGGTATGTGAGAAAGCATGGGAGTAAGAAGCCTGGTGTTGTGGGGGTGTATGTGAAAGAAAGCATGGGAGTGAGAAGCCTGATTATGTGAGAGAGAGCATGGGAGTGGGAAGCCTGGGTGTGTGCATGTATATGAGAGAGACTGGTTGGTAAGGTGACGGTGTGACTGGTGTGTATGTGAATGTGAGAGAGAGAATGTGATTCAGGGAATGAGAAGCCTGTGCACGTGGAGAGCGAGCATGGAAATGAGAGAGAGACTGGGTGTGTGTGTGTGTAACAGAGAAAGTGATTATGGGAATGAGAAGCCTGTGCATGTGAAGAGAGTGAGCATGGGAGTGAGAACCTGGGTGTGTGTGAGACACAGCATGGGAGGGAGAAGCCTGTGTATGTAAGACAGAACATGGAAGTGGGAAGCCTGTGTGTGTGTGTATGCATGAGAGAGATCAGGTGACGGGTGTGTGTGAGAGAGAGAGAGAAAGTGATTATGGGAATGAGAAGCCTGTGCAGGTGAAGAGTGGGCATGGGAGTGAGAAACCTGTGTGTGTGTGAGACACAGCATGGGAGTGAGAAGCCTGTATATCTGAAAGAGAACATGAGAGTGGGAAGCCTATGTGTGTATGCATGAGAGAGATCAGGTGACTGGTGTGTGTTTGCGTGTATGTGAGAGAGAGAAAGAAAGTGATTATGGGAATAAGAAGCCTGTACATGTGAAGAGTGAGCATGGGAGTGAGAAAGCTGGGAGTGTGTGAGATACAGCATGGGAGTGAGAAGCCTGTATATCTGAAAGAGAACATGGGAGTGGGAAGCCTGTGTGTGTATGCATGAGAGAGATCAGGTGACTGGTGTGTGTGTATGAGGGAGAGAAAGAAAGTGATTATGGGAATGAGAAGCCTGTGCATGTGGAGAGAACAAGCATGGGAGTGAGAGACTGGTGAGTGTATGTGAGAAAGAGAAAGTGATTATGAGAGTGAGAAGCCCATATATGTAAGTGGAACACGGGAGTGGGAAGCCTGTGTGTGTGTGTATGGCATGAGAGAAACTGTTCAGGAAGGTGACTGGTGTGTTTGTCAAAGACTGGGAGATGATTGGTGTGTGAGAGACAGAAACTGGTCATGGGGGCATGACTGGTATGGTGTGTGTGTGTGTGTGAGAGACATGGGCCCTAAGGAAGAGGACCATGAGTATAGAGCTTAGCCACTACTGCTGCTTCTGGTGTGTGCTACAGCCTGCATGGAAGAGGAGTAGGAAAGCTGCTGGAGGGGGTAAGTAAAGGTGGCTTTTTAAGTTTATTTTTCTTGATTGACTGCTATTTTAATTATTTAATATTATGTGATGTGTCTGCTTTTTTTGAAATATTTTATTGGTGTTTGGAGAATTTTTAATAGTTTTTATGAGTTTTTAATTGTTGGATGTTATTCTGTTCATAGTTGTTGTGAAACATTTATTCTGCTTATTAGTATAGTTTTACAATTATTTCTGTGTGGGGATCTATAGCTGCTTGCTAGTTCTGTTTTCCTAATAAGAGGTGTATTGGTTTTTAGGGCCTGATTTAATATTTGTAGTGTTGCCTTTTCATAGATAGGGTTGCTCCTGTTTGAGTGTATTCCATAATACAGGTGTAACTGTGTGTGGATTAGTTTATGTGCATTACTACAGATGCTGGGAGTATGTTAGGTCGGTTCTGTGTCTGTTACAGAGATATTTTACTAGCATGTAAGTGTTTTATCAGTCTTATTTGTTGCGTTTTCTCAAGAGGACATGCATTGGTGGTAAACTGCTGTCTTTTCATAAGTAGGGCTATTGAGCCTGAAAGTAGAAGGAGTTTGAGTTGCTGTTACTGAGATGACACCAGAACCAGAATATCTTTTTTGTAGAGTGAGTTGAACGGGGAATGTCATAATTCTGCTTTACATCCATTATTGTGGATCAGGGGGGTTCCCGTGGATGCAAACTGTACATTTACATCTAGCCCTGTGACGATCATGGGTCAGTGTGTCACGCATGTGAGAACCATCTGTCAGGTGTGTCCCGACAGAAAAAAGGTTGAGAACCACTGCTCTATAGGACTCTCTGATGGGTCTTGAGGAGGTATGTTTTCTGAATGGGATTTGTAGGTTAAGCGGAGAGTGTTGATGGATAGCTTTGTAGATCAAGGTGATGGCCTTATATATGATTCTATAGTGAATTGGCAGCCAATGTAGGTCTTTGAGAATTGGGGATATGTGATCTCTTCTACTTGTGTTTGTCAATATTCTAGCTGCTGTGTTTTGAACCGTCCGAAGAGGTTTAGTGTGAGATGAGGGGAGACCTAACAATATAGAGTTGCAATAATCTAATTTAGAGAAGATTATTGCTTGCAGAATTGTTCTGAAGTCGTGCGAGTGGAACAGTGGTTTTATTCTTTTTAAGACATGAAGTTTATGAAAGCAGTCCTTTGTAGTTTGGTTAATGAATGATTTTAGGTTTAGCCGATTATCAATGATAGCTCCTAGGTCTCTTACTTGAGATGTTTGTAAGTTGGCTGGTGGAATTGTAGTGATGTTACTGTTTTCCGGAGATATGAGGAGGAGTTCGCTTTCTGAAGAATTTAGGATTAAGTTTAGACTGGAGAGGAGGCCGTTGATTTCTAGAAAGCACTTTTCCCAGAATTCTAGAGTTTTTGTGAGGGATTCTTTAAGGGGAATGACGATCTGGACATCATCGGCGTACAGAAAGTGTTTTAGGTTCAGTTTGGTTAACAATTGGCAGAGAGGGAGGAGGTAAATGTTAAAGAGCGTGGGTGAGAGGGAAGAGCCCTGGGGAACTCCTAGAGAGGAAGGATAACGCTCTGATTCTTTGTTGTGTATTTTTACCTTGTAGCCTCTGTTACCAAGGAATGTTTTGAACCAGGACAGTGCCGTACCTGTTATGCCGATGTTAGCTAATTGATTTAGGAGGATGGAGTGGTTAACCATATCAAATGCTGCCGAGAGGTCCAGGAGGATCAATAAGTAGGCATGACCTTTATCGAGGCCCATGATGAGGTGATCCGTCAATGATATGAGTAGTGATTCAGTACTTAATGATTTTCGGAAACCATATTGGGAAGGGAACATGATTTTGTGGTCTTCAAGGTAATCCGATAATCTGGAGTTAACTAATTTTTCCATTACCTTGGATAAGAAAGGGAGATTGGATGAAAGTTGGAAGGATCTTTAGGGTCTGCATTTGGTTTTTTTTAGGAGTGGTTTGATGGATGCTATTTTAAGGTCTTCTGGATAGGTCCCTTGGGATAGAGAGCAATTGATAATGTCTGCCAGAGCTTTGGAGATAGTGTCTGGGATTAGAAGAAGCAATTTGGTCAGGATATGGTCAAATGGATGTGATTTTTATTTTTTTTATTTATTTAACTTTTTTTTTAACTTTTTTTTTTTTTTTTGTGATGATGGTTTCATTTTTTTTTTTTTTTGTGATGATGGTTTCATTTTTTTTGTGATGATGGTTTCATTTTCTTCAGTACTGATTGGATTTCTGAAGTTGTGATGGGTTCGAATGATTGTAGAGAAATGTCTTTGTTTGGGTGGTGATATGTGCTGTATGGCGCAGAGGTGTTGGACTTCAGCTGTGTGAGAAGGTTAGAGATTTTATTGTTGAAGAAGAGGGCCAACTCATCAGCTTTTTCTTGTGCTTGGTTGAGTGGAATGTCGGGTGCATTGCATTGTGTTAAATTGGATACGTAGGCAAATAAGGCTTTTGAGTCGAAAATAAGGTGATGGATCTTATGAGCATAGAAATCCCTTTTTGTTTTTAATGTAGTGCTCTTGTAACGGTGGAGGGCGATTTTGTATGCGGAGAGGGTGGTCGATGTTGGTGCTTTACGCCATTTGCTTTCTTTCTGTCGAAGGGAATGTTTGAGTTTTTGTAGTTCTTCGTTAAACCAAGGTTGTCTTTTGGACGTGTTGTGTTTGAGTTTTTTTGTAGCCAGTGGGCAGAGTTTGTTTGCTGCCATTTCTGTTATATTTGACCAGGAGTGGAGGGCTGAATTAGGAGTGGAAACGTCTATAAGAGGGAGTTCTGAGACTAGGTGTTTGTGGAGGTCATCGGAGGAGCAAGATTTCCTGTAAGTAAATTGTGGTTGAGAGAAGAGTGTTTTGCTCGTTTGTACTATTGACATGGTGGTAGAGATTAATGTTATGGTCTGACCAGGGCACTGGTTTGCAGACAGGTTGTGCTGAGTGTGAAATGCCTGAGTTCACAAAAATGAGATCCAAGGTGTGACCTGCTCTATGGGTGGGTTTGTTGATTATCTGCTTGAAACCCATGGCAGACATGACGATTAGGAATGTTTCACAGTTGGTTGAGAGAGAGGGGTCATCGACATGTAAGTTAAAATCTCCAAGGATTATAGCTGGGGACTCCAGATTTAGCTGTGATGCTGTTAATTCCAGAATGGGTGAGGCGTTGGATTCTAGAAGGCCTGGGGGGGCATAGACTAGAAGGATTTACATATGGTCTGATTTGAAAAGGCCTATTTCCATTTTAGCGTGTGATTTAACTGGATGTTGTGCGAGTTTCAGATCTTTTTTGGCTGCTAGGAGAATACCCCCACCTCTTTTTTTCCTTCAGGGAATGGAGAAAAACTCATAGGTTTTTGTTGGAAGTTGATTTATTAATGCAATGTCCGTATGTTTAAGCCATGTTTCTGTTATGGCGCAGAGGTCCAGATTTGCGTCCAACAGAAGGTCATTGAGTATTGTCGTTTTCTTGGTGAGAGATTGGGCGTTGAATAGAATCAGGGAGAAAAGGGCTAGGCCTAGAATTTGTGTGATAGGGGAAATCATGATAGGAATGAGGGATTTGTAGGTGTTTGGACGTGAAATCATGGAAGGATTTCCTGTGAAAATGGTCCTATGTTGGAGGATTGGTATTGGGAGAGCAAGAGGCATTATGGCTTAGCGTAACCAATGAGCTGGTTGTTTGAATGATAAGTCTTAATTTCTTGGGGTGAGTGTTGGATGAAACTTAGATGAATGGTGGATCCTGGTTGGATGTGTGCTGGAGACTGGAAGGAAGCATGCAGGAGGCTGGTCTGATGAATGCTGGATGAAGTTAGATGAGGGCTGGAGACTGGATGGCTGATTGTTGGAGGCTGGTTGGATGAGTGCAGGAGGCTGGAAGGATGAGTGCTGGATGTAAGTTAGTTGAATGCAGGAGGCTGGTCTGGTAAATGCTGGATGAAGTTAGATGAGAGCTGGAGACTGGATGGCTGATTGTTGGAGGCTGGTTGGATGAGTGCAGGAAGCTGGAAGGATGAGTGCTGGATGTAAGTTAGTTGAATGCAGGAGGCTGGTCTGGTGAATGCTGGATGAAGTTAGATGAGAGCTGGAGACTGGATGGCTGATTGTTGGAGGCTGGTTGGATGAGTGCAGGAGACTGGAAGGATGAGTGCTGGATGTAAGTTAGTTGAATGCAGGAGGCTGGTCTGATGAATGCTCGATTAAGTTAGATGAGGTTAGATGAGGCTGGTGAGGTGAGTGCGGTGGGATGAGGTAAGTGGAACTCTGAAAGCAGGGCTAGAGCACGTCTGCCAGCCTATGTAGGTGAAACCCGGTTCTGGGGCTCACAAAGGGGCGCACTAAGGGGCAGGCCCTTTAGGTCGCGCTCCTTCGGGCACGCAACGCCCGGCGCATGCCCGAACAGTTAGCAGCTAGACTGACATTTACACTGATAGCTTACACTTCCAGCGTAGCTATGAACAGTTAGCAGCTAGGCTGATATTTACACTGATAGGTTACACTTCCAATATGGCTCTGAACAGATAGCAGCTAGGCTGACATTTACACTGATAGCTTACATTTCTAGGCTGACATTTACACTGATAGCTTACACTTCCAGCATAGCTCTGAACAATTAGCAGCTAGGCTGACATTTACACTGATAGCTTACATTTCTAGGCTGACATTTACACTGATAGCTTACACTTCCAGCATAGCTCTGAACAGATAGCAGCTAGGCTGACATTTACACTGATAGCTTACATTTCTAGGCTGACATTTACACTGATAGCTTACACTTCCAGCATAGCTCTGAACAATTAGCAGCTAGGCTGACATTTACACTGATAGCTTACACTTCCAGCATAGCTCTGAACAATTAGCAGCTAGGCTGACATTTACACTGATAGCTTACACTTCTAGGCTGACATTTACACTGATTGCTTACACTTCCAGCATAGCTCTGAACAGATAGCAGCTAGGCTGACATTTACACTGATAGCTTACACTTCCAGCATGGCTCTGAACAATTAGCAGCTAGGCTGACATTTACACTGATAGCTTACACTTCTAGGCTGACATTTACACTGATAGCTTACACTTCCAGCATAGCTCTGAACAGATAGCAGCTAGGCTGACATTTACACTGATAGCTTATACTTCCAGCATGGCTCTGAACAGATAGCAGCTAGGCTGACATTTACACTGATATCTTACACTTCCAGCACGGCTCTGAACAGATAGCAGCTAGGCTGACATTTACACTGATATCTTACACTTCCAGCACGGCTCTGAACAGATAGCAGCTAGGCTGACATTTACACTGATAGCTTACACTTCCAGCATAGCTCTGAATAGATAGCAGCTAGGCTGACATTTACACTGATAGCTTACACTTCCAGCATGGCTCTGAACAGTTAGCAGCAAGGCTGACATTTACACTGATAGCTTACACTTCCAGCGTAGCTCTGAAGAGATAGCAGCTAGGCTGACATTTACACTGATAGCTTACACTTCCAGCGTAGCTCTGAACAGATAGCAGCTAGGCTGACATTTACACTGATAGCTTACACTTCCAGCGTAGCTCTGAAGAGATAGCAGCTAGGCTGACATTTACACTGATAGCTTACACTTCCAGCGTAGCTCTGAACAGATAGCAGCAAGGCTGACATTTACACTGATAGCTTACACTTCTAGGCTGACATTTACACTGATAGCTTACACTTCCAGCATAGCTCTGAACAGATAGCAGCTAGGCTGACATTTACACTGATAGCTTACACTTCTAGGCTGACATTTACACTGATAGCTTACACTTCCAGCATAGCTCTGAACAGATAGCAGCTAGGCTGACATTTACACTGATAGCTTACACTTCCAGCATAGCTCTGAACAGATAGCAGCAAGGCTGACATTTACACTGATAGCTTACACTTCTAGGCTGACATTTACACTGATAGCTTACACTTCCAGCTTAGCTCTGAACAGATAGCAGCTAGGCTGACATTTACACTGATAGCTTACACTTCTAGGCTGACATTTACACTGATAGCTTACACTTCCAGCATAGCTCTGAACAGATAGCAGCTAGGCTGACATTTACACTGATAGCTTACACTTCTAGGCTGACATTTACACTGATAGCTTACACTTCCAGCACGGCTCTGAACAGATAGCAGCTAGGCTGACATTTACACTGATAGCTTACACTTCCAGCATGGCTCTGAACAGATAGCAGCTAGGCTGACATTTACACTGATAACTTACACTTCCAGCATAGCTCTGAACAGTTAGCAGCTAGGCTGACATTTACACTGATAGCTTACACTTCCAGCATAGCTCTGAACAAGTAGCAGCTAGGCTGACATTTACACTGATAGCTTACCCTCCCAGGCTGACATTTACACTGATAGCTTACACTCCCAGGGTGGCTGTTCACAGCTATGCTGAAAGCACACAGGTTCACAATGTACTGCAGTCCTGGGTCTGCAATGCAAACGGGATTGTGACTGAACTCGTGGGTGGGAGGGCTTGGAGAGGAGGGCTTGGAGAGGAGGAAGGGGTAGGTAGTCTGGGGCACAAGGAACCTGCATTTGTTTTATTCTCCAGAGAGCGAGGGGGAGGTGGAATAATGGGGGAGGCAAGCAGTATAATGATGGGTATGTTTGTTTTGGAGGGATTTAGGGGGTTGTGGTAGCAAAGATTTTAAAAATTGGTGACGTTGGGGGCATTGAAATCAGGCCAGGAGGCCCACAGTTTGCTTTTTTTTAACTATAGGAGTGCCATTTAACCAGTAAGGGCAGGTTGTCCCACAACATAAGGTCAGATAACTTTTGACCTAACTACACATATTCAGAATCTGGCCGGTTGGGTTTAAAGTTATGGGACTACAGTTAGCAGATAACATTATTCGGGATATTTATTTATTTATTTATAGGGTTTATATACCGGAGGTTCCTGTATAAAATACATATCACCCCGGTTTACAAGAAACAAGAACTATCGCTTCATTTAGCGGTTTACATTGAACATTGAACATATTAATTAACATTGAACATTGAACATAAACATTGAACATTGAACATATTAATTAAATTAACGAATTAGTATATATTGCTGACAGTTAATAAATAACAAACGGGTTAATAAATAAATAGCGTGGTTAAAAGGTTCTAAACATGATTGAATATAATATATATGATTATATAGGGATAAAATAAATAAATGACCCGATTATATTCAGTGAGACCTTTATCCTACTCAATATCCAGGACAAGTTATCCAGTTAACTATAGCCAGATGACTTGGCCACTCATTGGCTTACTGAATATTGGCCTCTCTGTCTGCTACAGTAGGAAAGACATATACAAATTGCCATGCTAATAATATTTCTCCAGCCCTGTGAGTGAGGAGAAGCTGAGTTTTCTCTGTCCTATAAATGCCCCTTCCCCTTCCACCACAGAACCCTAAGTCTTCCCGCTGTAAGTTGGGAGCTCTGGGATACAGGCATTCCCCTTTCTGTACATGTGTCTCCTTGTCCCAGAGTCCTCTCCAGCCTTCAGACTGACAGACAACAGCTGGAGCCACAGGCTCTGATCCCTGTACTTGCTCTGTATGGAAGTGCTGCTTCCCAGATTAAGTCTCTTCAGCAGCTGCATTCTGATGTCATTGGCCATTGCAACAGCTGCTCTCTTGCCATGGGCTGGCACTCCATCAGATATGCCGGTGACTCTTTTGACACATGCATCTTAAGTCATTTTTGCCCATGAGATTTCCAAACTGGAAAAGCACAGAGTTATTCTGAGCCCTGTTCATCCTATAAAAAAGCAGCTGGGTTACCCTGTATGGAGACAGATGAAGTTGTATGCTCCTATCAGTCACTACACCTTTAACTGTGGAGCAATGTCAGGGTTACATTTAGCAAACTTTTATCCACTATATTCATTGCATAAGGATTTGAACTCTACTTTGAGAAAATCCATGACATCAATATATTACATGAAGAAAAAACTACAATTACAGCTTCTGAAGGCAAATCACCATGACAATTGCCAGAAGGAAACTACCGTGATGACCTGCAAACGGAATGCACCATTAGCATCCATAGAGGGAAAACACTGATACAACCCATGCAGAGAAGCCACAATTATAACAAGCTTTTTATAAAGATAAAGAGAAGGAAAAAAACAGTTGATTGATTAGGATGCACCAAACTAGAAATTGTTATTTGTAACCTACAAATGCACATTAAGGTTAAATTCTTTCCATCTAATATGCTCCCTACAGACAAACTTAATGTACTCACATAGTTTATTGAAGTGAATTGTTACCGCACTATGATGGCACATGACTAACTGTAATCTATACCACTTACTTTATGCATTATCGTGCCTTGCTGTAAACCGTTGTGATGGTTATCTAACTTAACGATGGTATAGAAGAGCTTTTAAATAAATAAAATAAAATAAATAAAGAGAAAAGTAATCATTATAGCATATGGGCAATGAGGCATAGGATTATGGTATCAGGTTAAGAAGGCCATAGAGAATGCATGTTCTGAAGAGCCCTCTTATAAAACCTCCTGGTTGAGAAATGTTGACTGGAGATGTCAGAGAGAGTCTTCAAAGAGGTACTGGATCTGGCAGTAACTGTATCTGATCATCTTAAGACAGCCAAACATGTGGATAATGTAATGGCAAAAGCCAGAAAGACACTTGGGTGCACAAGACGAGGAATGGTCAGCAGAAAAAAGGAAGTGATATTGCCTCTATATAAGTCCTTGATGAAACTCATTTGGAATCCTGTATATAGTTCTGAAGATTGCACCTTCAGAAGGATATAAATTGGCTGGAGTCTGCCAGAGGGTGGTCATTAAAATGATCAGCAGTTTTCATAATAAAACATATGGAGACAGACTTAAAGAGGTCACAAAAGGAGTCCAGGAACAGCAGTAAACTGAATGAAGAAAGCTGGAAAGCTATGAGCACAAATGCTCGTAGTATGGGTAATAAAATCCCAGATCTGCAAGCCCTAATGGTGGAGGCGGACTTGGACGTTGTTGCTATCACAGAAACGTGGTTTACGGAATCTCATGACTGGGATACGGCAATACCAGGCTATAACTTGTTAAGAAAGGACAGAGAGGATAGGAAAGGGGGAGGAGTGGCTCTTTATGTCAGAAACAATATCCAAGCATCTGAGCTGCAAGGAAGATGGGGCAATGAAGAAGCACTATGGGCTGACCTAAAAAAAGATGGGGCATCCATTTTTATTGGAGTGGTTTACAGGCCTCCAAACCAAAAGGAAGAGCTGGACAGAGATCTGGTTGAAGACATCCAAAAGATAGGAAAGAAGAGAGAAGTGGTGATCGTTGGAGACTTTAATATGCCAGATGTAGACTGGAGAATCCCTTCTGCAGAATCTAATAATAGTAGAGAAATAGTGGATGCCCGGTTAGCCTCACTTTGGTGGTGGGAAAAGTAATGGAGTCACTGTTGAAAGAGAGAATAGTGAACTATCTACAGTCAGGAGAATTGCTGGACCAGAGGCAGCATGGATTCACAAGGGGAAGATCCTGTCAGACAAATCTGATTGACTTTTTTGACTGGGTAACCAAGGAATTGGATCAAGGAAGAGCACTCAATGTCATCTACTTGGATTTCAGCAAAGCTTTTGATACGGTCTGAAGCTTTTGATACCGCTCTGAAGAGAGAGCGATTTTAAGCGGTGTACCACAAGGATCAGTGTTGGGACCGGTCCTGTTCAATATCTTTGAGCGACATTGTGGACGGGATAGAAGGTAAGGTTTGTGTTTTTGTGGATGACACTAAGATCTGCAACAGAATGGACGCGCCGGAAGGAGTGGAGAGAATGAGACTGGATTTAAGGAAGCTTGAAAGAGTGGTCAAAGATATGGCAGCTGAGATTCAGTGCCAAGAAGTGCAGAGTCATGCATATAGGGAGTGGAAATCCGAATGAACTGTATTCGATGGGGGAGAGAGACCTTGGGATGATGGTGTCTAATGATCTGAAGTCGGCAAAACAATGTGACAAGGCGATAGCTAAAGCCAGAACAATGCTGGGCTGCATAGAGAGAGGAATATTGAGTAAGAAAAGGGAAGTGATTATCCCCTTGAACAGGTCCTTGGTGATACCTCACCTGGAGTACTGTGTTCAGTTCTGGAGACCATATCTCCAAAGAGACAGAGACAAGATGGAGGCGGTCCAGAGAAGGGCGACCAAAAAGATGGAGGGTCTTCATCAAATGACTTATGAGGAGAGATTGAAGAATCTAAATATGTACACCCTGGAGGCAAGGAGGAGCAGAGGTGATATGATACAGACTTTCAGATACTTGAAAGGTTTTAATGATCCAAAGACAACGACAAACCTTTTCCGTCAGAAAAAAATCAACAGAACCAGAGGTCACGATTTGAAGCTCCAGGGAGGAAGACTCAGAACCAATGTCGTGAAGTATTTCTTCACGGAGAGGGTGGTGGATGCCTGGAATGCCCTTCCGGAGGAAGTGGTGAAGACCAGAACTGTGAAGGACTTCAAAGGGGCATGGGATAAACACTGTGGATCCATAAAAGTCTAGAGGACGTGAATGAAGAGTGGGTGGCTTGCGGGGATAACGGCTACTACCTGGAGATAATACCCTTATTCAATAACCATACACACGGTTAATGCGACTCCAACATTGCTCTAAGCTTCAAAGGCAAGAAGAAATGTGGAAAAAAGGATTTGCATTCACAAAAAACACGGGGAGTAGCTTGCTTGTTACGGCGGTTACTACCCCAAACCAAATAAGCCTGATACTTCACTTTCAATGCATATCCAGCATAGCTCTCTGCTTCAACGGCAGGGGAGAAAGGCCGATACTTCACGCATATCCAGCATAGCTCTCTGCTTCAACGGCAGGGGGAATGAAGAAACGTGGATCTATATACAGACAACAACCAACAAGGACTGAATTACATAGCCTGGGTAAACAAATAAGCATGGGTGTATTAATGGTGGGGGTGGAAGGGAAATAGAACCAAAAGGTTACTAAGAGCCAAGAGAAACAGATAAGTATGAGGAAAAAAAAAAGTGCGAAACTTGCTGGGCAGACTGGATGGGCCGTTTGGTCTTCTTCTGCCGTCATTTCTATGTTTCTATATTTCTATGTTTAAAGATCTAAATATGTTCAGTGTACCTGGAGGAAAGAAGGAAAAGGGGAGATATGATAGAGACCTCCAAGGTACAGGAGGTGAGCCTCTATAACAGGAAAGGAGGTTGTGGAATGAGGGGTCATGAGATGAAGGTGAAAGGGTTTAGACTCAGGAGCAATCTACGGAAATATTTATTTACAAAAGAGAGGTAGATGCATGGAACAGCCTCCTTACTGAGGTAATGGAGACGAGCACCGTATTGGAATTCAAGAAAACATGGAACAAGCAGAGAGGGTATCCAAGGGAGAGAATGGGAATATAAAGCTGAGCAGGAGATATGGATAGGCCATATGGTCTTTATCTGCCATCATGTTCTATATTTATTAAATCAAATGTCTCTTTCATATTATCTCCAAGATGATTCTCTCTTCTGATCAACAGGTCAGAGAGTCTTTCCTATAGACCAGGGCTTCCCAAGCTGTGGATCGGGACCCAAAATGGGGTCACAAAACCTTCAGTTGGGTTCACAAGTGCCTCAAATGGCAGCACTCTTCAGGTGCCAGTAACAATAGCATTAGGAAAGGAAGTCACAGGCCCTGGAGTTGCATTGCCCTTGCATGAGTTTCTGTAGCAGGAAGTCATGCTTGAGGAGGAATCAGGGCTCTTGCAAGGTCTGTGCCCTTCTAAGAGTCCACAGGCCCCTAGATGACTTTAAGTAGTAATGTTGCTGCCACTTGTAAGATCATAGATAAGGGGAAGGCGGGCTGAGTGTGCAAGGATCATCAGATTGCCATGGCTCCTTTCATCTCACCCACCACTGAGCCCTGTCATCAGCCTGCTCTCTTCCCACCATCCCTAACTTCTTATTCTACTACTTCTTTTTTTTTCCTTTTATAGTTAAATAAACTTAAGATCTTGAGGCAATCCTCTGTTCATATTCATTCATTACTCGTACATTATTTGCCTCGAGATGTTTAACTATAAAAGTAAAAAGAAGAAATAGAATACAAAATTAGGATTAATAAAATTAAAGTGTGCACATAGAAGGTTTTTAAATGGTTGATTGTTAAATTGTACGCCAACTTGCTTGTGTAAATAGGTAATGTGGGAATTCTCAGGTCTCTTTCCTCCTTATTTTTCATTCTTAAGCCAGCACATGTAAGTATTTTGGGTGAAGCTTTTTCTTTTGGACTAAGATGAACCTCAACTGAAGAAATGCTGAGGCCTGAGGACAAGAGCACAAATACTGAAGCGTGTCCCTCAGGTCACTGGAGCAAGGATTGAGATTGCAGGTTCTACACAAAGTCGGAGTCCCCCATTTTCGAAAAAGACTTTGAACTACATCTGTGTTGAGAGTCCATTCGAGACTTTCAGATACTTGAAAGGTTTTAATGATCCAAAGACAACGACAAACCTTTTCCATAGGAAAAAAATCAGCAGAACCAGGGGTCACGATTTGAAGCTCCAGGGAGGAAGACTCAGAACCAATGTCAGGAAGTATTTCTTCACGGAAAGGGTGGTAGATGCCTGGAATGCCCTTCCGGAGGAAGTGGTGAAGACCAGAACTGTGAAGGACTTCAAAGGGGCGTGGGATAAACACTGTGGATCCATAAAGTCAAGAGGCCGTCAATGAAGAGTGGGTGGCTCGCCAGAATGATGGCTACTGCCTGGAGATAATACCCTTATTCAATAAACATACACATGGTTACTGTGACTCCAACATCGCTCTAAGCTTCAACAACAAGAGGAAATGTGGAAAAAAGGATTTGCACTCACAAAGTGGGGAGTAGCTGGCTTGTTACGGCGGTTACTTCCCCAAACCAAATAAGCCTGATACTTCACTTTCAATGCATATTCAGCATAGCTCTCTGCTTCAACAGCAGGGGAGAAGAAAAACTGATACTTCATGCATATCCAGCATAGCTCTCTGCTTCAACGGCAGGAGAGAAGAAAAACAACCAATAAGGGCTGAATAACATAGTCTGGGTAAAACAAATAAGCATGGGTGTAGCTTGCTTATTGCGGTGGTTACTACCCCTAACTAATCAAGCTTGATATTTCACTTGGATGCAGCTCCATCACTGCTCTCTACATTAATGGTGGGGGTGGAAGGGAAATAGAACCAAAGAGCTAAGAGAAACAGATAAGTATGAGAAAAAAAGTGCGAAGCTTGCTGGGCAGACTGGATGGGCCATTTGGTCTTCTTCTGCCGTCATTTCTATGTTTCTATAAAATACCCGACTTAATCTGTCCGCTCTGGAATTTGCGATTCCTGTTAAGTACGTTGCTTGCAGATGAATGGGATGTTGATGTGCTAATTGGAAGATCAGCAGGGCTTCCTGGCAAAGGGACCACGAACCGGACCCTCCTTGTTTGTTTGCGTAAAACATCGCCACTTGGTTGTCCGTGTAGACCATCACTCTGCGACCACCATAGCTGGGAGTGGAACGCTTGGAGAGTGTTTCGGATCACCCGAAGTTCCAATAGGTTGATTTATAAATGTTGTTCGGATGGGGACCATAGACCTTGAGTTTCCAGGAGGTCTAGATGGGCTCCCCATCCTTTGCGAGATGCATCTGTGGTTAGGACTGCATTGTGAGGAGGTGGGTTGAACAATGCTCCCTTGGAAAGGGTGGCTTTTTTGAGCCACCAACTGATGTCCTTTGCGATTTCCACAGTGAGTATTAGGCGGTTGTGCAACGGTTGCGAGTATTGATTCCATTGTTGTTTCAACCCCCATTGTAGAAGACGCATGTGAAGTCTGGTATTGGGAACAGTGAAAATGGCTGCTGCCATATGACCCAATACAGTTAGTATCTGATGTGCTGTCTGTTTTTGTGTGTGGAGAAGAATTCGGAGGAGGCGACACATTTAGAGTTTCCTGTCTTCCGGTAGGAATGCTCTGTGGCATATCGTGTCTAGGCGGGCACCAATGAATTGAAGAATTTGAGTGGGTTTCAAGTTCAATTTGTGATAATTGATTATTAGACCCAGAGCGTTCAGACACTCTATCAACTGTTGAAGATGCTGGACTAATATCTGTGGGCTCGACACTACTATGAGCCAGTCGTCTAGATATGGAAAGATTGTCATCCCTTTCTGACATAAGTGAGCCACCACTACTACCATACACTTGGTAAAGACTCTGGGCGCCGCCGAGAGTCCAAAGGGGAGAACTTTGTATTGGCAATGTTGTTGCTTATATTGAAAGCAGAGGTACTGCCATGAGGATGGGTGGATGGGAATATGTGTATAGGTGTCCTTCAAGTCTATTGAGCACATCCAATCATTTGGTTGTAGCAGAGGAAGAATGGACTTTAGGGACACCATTTTGAACTTCTCCTTGACTAGATATTTGTTCAAGTCCCGGAGATCCAGGATTGGACGAAGTCCTCCCGATTTCTTTGGAATGAGGAAATATGGGGAGTAAAACCCTGTGTTCAGGATTGTGTGTGGTACAACTCGTATTGCATGCTGTTGTAGAAGTATAGAGACCTCTTGGCCGAGTTGAGGGTGATTCTTTTGCATCAACTGATGTTGTAAATGAGGGAGGAGGGGTTTTGTGGCAAAATGGAGTTGGTACCCTTGTTTTATTATCTCTAGAACCCACTGGTCTGAAGTGATCGATTCCCACACCGGTAGGCATTGTTGAAGTCTGCCCGGAGGTGCTTGCTGTAGTAGTGGTGGCTGAGGGTTCAAAAAGACTGCATGGATTTTATCGGGGCCGCCGGTTGCTGTGCCTGCTGCTGTTGGGCCCTCTGTTTCCCTCTTCTATTTTGTGATGGTTGTTGAGGTGTTTGTCTTTGATATTGAGGGTATGAAGGTTGCCGATAAGGTTGAAAAGAATGATATGGCCGTCTAGCAGAGGGTTGGTGGCGAGTGTTGCCAAAGTATCGGCGTGAAAAGGTAAATGGCGACGGGGTCGTTAACGACTGTACTGCTACAGCCTGCTCCTTCAGTTGGGCGACAGTAGTTTGGAATCATTCGCCAAAGAGGTTGTCCCCTGTACAGGGCAAATTCGCAAGCTTGACGTGAAGGTCTTCCCTAATAGCACTAGCTCTGAGCCAGGCTAACCGTCGAGCTGACAGCCCCGTAGTGGAAGCCCTCAAAGAGGTTTCAAAGCCTTCGTAAATGGCCCACAGGAGGTCTCTGGAACATTCCTCCATGTCTTGGATAGGCTGTGGAATTGGTTGTGCTGTGGAAGAAAGCAGACCTTTTGTCGCCTGAATATATTCATACATGTATTGGCCCATGTAGAATTGATGGGTGTGTATTCGTGCCGTTAGTATAGAATTCTGATAAATTTTTCGGCCAAATTCATCTAGAGTACGATTATCCTTTCCAGGAGGATAAGAGGTGTGAAACTTTGATATCTTTGAGCTTTGCATAGCAGATTCCACCACGATGGATTATGTGGAAGTTGTGGCACTGATAATAAGATGCTTTTGGCATGTGGAATTTCAGATCGGTCTTCCGCGAAACTGCAGACAGAGTATGTGGGGTTTCCCATGACTTCTTAAGTACCGTGTCTAGTACCTCCTGTGGGGGTAGTGATGCTGGTTCCCCTGGGGTCTCAAAGATTTTTAGGAGATCAAGTGTTTCCGATCTTGGGTCAGGTAACTTTTGCACTTCTAAATAAAGGATGGTGTCAAGCTTATCTAAGAACTTAGGATATGATAGATCCTCAGGAGGAGAATAAGGTTCCTGTGGTTGATCTGGGGGATCTGAAGGGTAACCTGTTGAGGAAGAGATTGTAGAGTGAGACGATGGAGAAGCTCCTGGTGATGGATGTTCGGGAACAGGCGTGTCATGTACCAATGGTGTTGGTGAAGGTTCTGGTTGTGACGGATTCTCTTCCTGACCTTGTGTTTCAGAAGAACTAGGTGAGGAAGCATCTGGTAACTGAAAGGAAGATTGAAGAGAGTCAAAGAAGCCTGATAAAGCCTCAGATAAGTGAGAGAACTCCTGTTTCACCATTGGAGGCATCCTCTGACGTGGGACCACAACTGGAGGAGCTGGGGTCTCATGTGAATCAGGCCTTACTGGTGATGTACTGGGTCCTGGAACCTGATTGTCCTTATCCCTTGGCTTATCGTTTCCGGATAGGGATTTGGGCTGTTCATGCCTTGGACGTACGTTGCTCTGGTACGAGTTGAGGACTGGAAGACTGGAAGATGAAATACCGACCACATCCCTCCCCGAGGTAGTGGAATGTCATGAGGTCCTGGCATGAGGTGATGAAGTAGACTCTGAATAATCTCTATCCGACATTTGACTTTTCATTTGAAGTTGTCTACGGTCCCTATCTGTTCTAGAGGGGCTGTGTTCCCTTGGGCGGTATGTCTTGTGCCTTTTTCATTGTGGCATGAATCCAGAGATGTTGAGTGTCTGGAGAAATGCCGTTTCTTATGCTTATGCGTCGACTTATGTGTCCATGGCGTCGACTGCGGCGTCGAAGGCGCCGGTAGATGCGTCGACTGCGTCGAAGGCTGTGAGTGAGGTGGTGTCGGTGTTGATTGTACTCTTCTCGGTGCTGGTTGTTCTTGTCTCGACTCCTTTTGCTTCGTTGTCGCCACGGGTCGTTGTTCTCCCGAAGCCGGTCGCTCCGATGTCGAAGCAGGCTGCTTCGGGTTCAACGCAAACTGCGTCTGCCTCAAGTCGTGCTCCGTTGTCGATGCATGTTGCATAGGCTTCGGTGTGCGCTCCGGTGCCGACGGCACTTGCGTCCGCTTCACCGAAGCATGCATCGGCGTTGGGTGATGCTTCGATCTATGCGATTCATGCGCCGACATCAATCGATGCGGTGAATGTTCCCGGCGCCGTTTTCTGTCGGCGCCGTGCACCTGTGTCAGCGGGCCAGATCCCTGGGAACCGCTTCCCATCGGGTGCGAAGCTACAACCGAATTCCTTCCTCTTTACAAAGACTCCAGGCCTGGAGAGCTTGGAATCTGAAGAAGACACTCGTCTCGCCGCTGGGGCAGGTATCTTAGTCGGCCCCGGTGAGGAATGGGATTCGGAGGGGGGGCACTAGGAGCCATCTACCGCCCATTGGAGGTCTTGAATCTTCTGGGCCCTCTGCCTTCGGGCCCTCGGAGACATCCGGCCACACTTGTCACAGTCGGCCTGGATGTGTTGTGGGCCGAGGCAGCGATAGCAGAGATTATGTCCGTCCGTTACGGACATGATCCTTCCGCACGGGCAAGGTTTAAACCCGGAGGGACGTCCCTGTTTTTTCGACATGATGATGAGCTCCGCATGCGACACCGCGCGCGGAAAGAAACAGACTGAGGAGAATCTGTTACTTCCTGCGCGGGAAGACATGCGCAGCCGCAGAGGAAACAAAATTCTGACCTCTGCTTAACAAGCTCCGCCTCCCGGGCCCTGATGAA
This sequence comes from Rhinatrema bivittatum, assembly GCF_901001135.1. Lineage (NCBI taxonomy): Eukaryota > Metazoa > Chordata > Amphibia > Gymnophiona > Rhinatrematidae > Rhinatrema > Rhinatrema bivittatum. The sequence goes on along the minus strand of NC_042619.1, from coordinate 375,078 downwards.
CAGTTCCCCATGACAGCATGGCTAATTCAGCCCTGCTATCAATGGGAAAAGGTTTGGATAAGTTCCTAGAGGATAAATCCATAAACTGCAAAGACAGTAATTAATCAACTTCAAGTTCTGTAACACAACCAGCTCATTTAACTGTTCGTTGTAAATATTTAAAATGCTATTAACCTTTTCTTTTTCCTTCCTCTCCCAGTTTAAGCATCCCTGTTTTTTGTAACTGCTTTCTTCCGCACTACAGTTCCAGTTTGTTTTTTCTTTCTATGCGCCACTGTTTTAATGTAAACCAGCATGATGTGATTTTATCATGAATGCCGGTATATAAAAACCTTAAATAAATAAATAAATAAAATAATAAGCAACAGTAGCTTGTGATCGATCTAATGTTTGGGTACAATCCAAGTTCTTGTGACTTGGATTGGCCACTGTTAGAAACAGGATGCTGGGTTTGATGGACCCTTGGTCTGACCCAGCATGGCAATTTCTTACATTCTTATGTTCTTATGGCTCCATATTTTCAGGATAGGTTGATCCAGTCCTGGTTTTACCCCTTTGCCTGCTGGGATTTATTCTGATTTTCCTATTGCATTCCCTAAGAAAAGCGAGACTATAAATACCTGCATGCAGGTGAGTAAAAGCAAGACTGGATCAACCTGTCCTGAAAATCTGAAGCCAGTTGGCAACCCTAATTGTGAACGAGGTGAAGGGGAGCCATATGAAGTGGCTGATGAGGAATAAACAAAACAGCTTAGCAAATATTTCTGTTCTGTGTTCACTGGGAAAAGATAGCAGGAGCACATGAAGCAAACACAAATAAGATTGGAAGTGGGGTAAACTCAATTTTCAGAGCAGTGAGCTCGTAAGGAGGTAACTAAACTTAAAGTAGATAAGGTGATGGGGCCGGATGGGATACATCTGAGGGTACTAAGAGAACAGAGATGTCCTGGCAGCCCCGCTGGTGACCTTCTCAATGCCTCCTTAGAGCTGGAGCACTCCCAGAGGACTGGAAAAGGGAGGATGTGGATCCTGTTCATAAAAGTGGAAGTAAGGAGGAGGCTGGGAATCACAGGCCAATTAGTCTGAGCTCTGTGGTGAGCAAACTAATGGAATCACTGCGAAAACAGAGGAATCCAATGGATTGCAAGATCCGAGGCAGCCTGGGTTTACCAGAGGTAAATCTTGTCAGATGAATCTGATCAATTTCTTTGATTGGGTGACCGGAGAATTGGATCAAGGGACAGCGCTAGAAGTAGTGCACTTGGATTTCAGCGAGGCCTTTGACATGGTTCCGCACAGAAGACTTATAAATTAATTGTGTGACTGACTGGAAACTGGCTGAGGGGGAGGTGAGAAAGGGTAAGTGGTACATGGAGGTTTCTCTGAGGAGGGGGCATTACTAGGCAGGACAACTTCCAGCTGTGAACATGCCAAATCTTGGCTGCATGGAGTACACTTTTTACCTTTGTCCTTAAGAACATAAGAACATAAGAAATTGCCATACTGGGTCAGACCAAGGGTCCATCAAGCCCAGCATCCTGTTTCCAACAGAGGCCAATCCAGGCCATAAGAACCTGGCAAGTACCCAAAAACTAAATCTATTCCATGTAACCATTGCTAATGGCAGTGGCTATTCTCTAAGTGACCTTAATAGCAGGAAATGGACTTCTCCTCCAAGAACTTATCCAATCCTTTTTTAAACACAGCTATACTAACTGCACTAACCACATCCTCTGGCAACAAATTCCAGAGTTTAATTGTGCGTTGAGTAAAAAAGAACTTTCTCCGATTAGTTTTAAATGTGCCCCATGCTAACTTCATGGAGTGACCCCTAGTCTTTCTATTATCCAAAAGAGTAAATAACCGATTCACATCTACCCGTTCTAGACCTCTCATGATTTTAAACACCTCTATCATATCCCCCTTCAGTCATCTCTTCTCCAAGCTGAAAAGTCCTAACCTCTTTAGTCTTTCCTCATAGGGGAGCTGTTCCATTCCCCTTATCATTTTGGTAGCCCTTCTCTGTACCTTCTCCATCGCAATTATATCTTTTTTGAGATGCGGCGACCAGAATTGTACACAGTATTCAAGGTGCGGTCTCACCATTGAGCGATACAGAGGCATTATGACATTTTCCGTTTTATTCACCATTCCCTTTCTAATAATTCCCAACATTCTGTTTGCTTTTTTGACTGCCGCAGCACACTGAACCGATGATTTCAATGTGTTATCCACTATGACACCTAGATCTCTGTCTTGAGTTGTAGCACCTAATATGGAACCCAACATCGTGTAATTATAGCATGGGTTATTTTTCCCTATATGCATCACCTTGCACTTATCCACATTAAATTTCATCTGCCATTTGGATACCCAATTTTCCAGTCTCACAAGATCTTCCTGCAATTTATCACAATCTGCTTGTGATTTAACTACTCTGAACAATTTTGTGTCATCTGCAAATTTGATTATCTCACTCGTCGTATTTCTTTCCAGATCATTTATAAATATATTGAAAAGTAAGGGTCCCAATACAGATCCCTGAGGCACTCCACTGTCCACTCCCTTCCACTGAGAAAACTGCCCATTTAATCCTACTCTCTGTTTCCTGTCTTTTAGCCAGTTTGTAATCCACGAAAGGACATCGCCACCTATTCCATGACTTTTTACTTTTCCTAGAAGCCTCTCATGAGGAACTTTGTCAAACGCCTTCTGAAAATCCAAGTATACTATATCTACCGGTTCACCTTTATCCATATGTTTATTAACTCCTTCAAAAAAGTGAAGCAGATTTGTGAGGCAAGACTTGCCTTGGGTAAAGCCAAAAAACCTTTATTAATTGCCATATTACTAGAAAACTGTGCACAAAGCGAGAGGTAACCAAATGATTCTAAATATAAAAATTCCAACAAATTCCCATTAGAACATTCAGGAAAATGCCAAGGCCAAGGCCTGGGCCGGATGCCAGCCTAGGCCTTGGCCTTGGCATCGGGACCCAGCCTCCGGGCCAGGTCATCACATTAGGCCTGGGTCCGGCTGAGGTTCTGGTGTTAGTATCCGGCTTCCGGGCTGTGGCATCAGGCCTGTCTCCAGTCGAGGCCCGGGTGTCTGGCCTAGAACATTTGCTGTGGCCTCGGCCTATGCAAGTCCTAGGCTTCAGGCCTAGTCTGAACTAGCAGATCACCACCAGATCATGTAAGTGATGGCTGGGAGGAGGGGGGATCCTGGCCTGGTATTTTTTCTGGGAGCATGGGAGGGAGGGCTTATTTTCATTTTTTGGCTGTTTGGGTTTTTTCTTTTTTTTTAATTATTTGATTTGCTTTTTTCACATGACTGAAACGAATCAAGCAATACATTAACTGAAATTTGTGGAGGAAAAAACCTCCCAAAAAAGAACCGAAAAACAAAAACACATTTTTTTGCCCTGTACATCTCTAATTGCTATGCTGTTCCCGATACATTTGGGATTTTTACCCATAAAGATTCTGTAGGGCATTTAGTCTCCTGCAGGTGCTTTATCCTGTTAGACTCAATACCATTCTTAACATAAAGTGACCTCTTCCCCCCCTCCCCCCGCCCACCAAGTTGATCCATTCTGTCATTGTGATATAATTTGTACCTTTGTATAAAACTGTCCTAAAACTGTCCCTTTGGTTTTCTTCCTTCCACTAGGTTTCTGAAATGCAATTATTTCTACCTCTCCATTCAGTGCTATACACTCTAACTCTCCCATCTTACACCTTAGCCTTCTGGTATTGGTATACAGACCTTTCAAAGTAGGTTTTTTGTTCGTATTAACAACCTGCTTATCAGTTGACAAGGATAATTTGGAATCTTTTTAACTCAGATGGTTCTTTACTTATAGGCACATGTATATAACATGTCTATTACTACTGTTGTTGTTTTAATGTTATTTGTTATTAGTATTTATTCAATTTTCTCCAAGTTCATTTTCCTGTTCCATGTAAGACTCTCATGTTAAGTCACTCCAATGTTATATGTAAACCGAAATGATTAGCAACATTGTTGCTAGAATTTCGGTATATAAAAAATGTTAAATAAATAAATAAAAATTACAATTACCACCCCTCCATTAGGAAAACTTGCTTTTGTTTTTTACCTATCACCCACCACTGCCATCCCAGGACCAGTGCAAGGATATTAGATGCCCTAGGCCAGGCCTTCCCAAACCTTTATCCAGTGTGACCCCATTTTACCACTTGAAAATGTATCTGACCCCTGAGGATGACCCCAACAACTCAGCAGGAGTGCAGTCCCCCTCTAACAGTTACTCCACTCTCACTTTCCCCACATTCCAGCTGATCCCCTCTCTCTACCTCCATCCCCTGCAAAGGACCTCATCTCTCATCCTCTCCCCCTCCAGCTGATCCCCTCTCTCTACCTCCATCCCCTCCAGAGGACCTCATCTCTCATCCTCTCCCCCGCCAGCTGATCCCCTCTATATGTTCTGTGATTTTGATGTTTAGAACACTTTCCACTATGTTTCCTGGCACTGAAGTCAGGCTAACCGGTCTGTAGTTTCCCGGATCACCCCTGGAGCCCTTTTTAAATATTGGGGTTACATTAGCTATCCTCCAGTCTTCAGGTACAATGGATGATTTTAATGATAGGTTACAAACTTTTATTAATAGGTCTGAAATTTCATTTTTTAGTTCCTTCAGAAGCCTGGGGTGTATACCATCTGGTCCTGGTGATTTACTACTCTTCAGTTTGTCAATCAGGTCTACCACATCTTCTAGGTTAACCGTGATTTGATTCAGTCCATCTGAATCATTACCCATGAAAACCTTCTCCAGTACGGGTACACAGAAGCAAAGAAATCATTTAATCTTTCCGCGATGGCCTTATCTTCTCTACGTGCCCCTCTAACCACTCGATCATCTAACGGTCCAACTGACTCCCTCACAGGCTTTCTGCTTCGGATATAATTTAAAAATATTTACTGTGAGTTTTTGCCTCTACGGCCAACTTCTTTTCAAATTCTGTCTTAGCCTGTCTTATCAATGTCTTACATTTAACTTGTCAACGTTTATGCATTATCCTATTTTCTTCTGTTGGATCCTTCTTCCAATTTTTGAATGAAGATCTTTTGGCTAAAATAGCTTCTTTCACCTCCCCTTTTAACCATGCAGGTAATCGTTTTGCCTTCTTTCCACCTTTCTTAAAGTGTGGAATACAACTGGACTGTGCTTCTAGAATGGTATTTTTTGACAATGACCACGCCTCTTGCATACTTTTTACTTTTGTAGCTGCTCCTTTCAGTTTTATTCTAACAATTTTTCTCATTTTATCAAAGTTTCCCTTTTGAAAGTTTAGCACGAGAGCTGTGGATTTGCATACTGTCCCTCTTCCAGTCATTAATTCAAATTTGATCATATTATGATCACTATTGCCAAGCGGCCCCCACCACCGTTACCTCTCTCACCAAATCCTGTGCTCCACTGAGAATTAGATCTAAAATTGCTCCCTCTCTCGTCGGTTCCTGAACCAATTGCTCCATAAAGCTATCATTTATTCCATCCAGGAACGTTATCTCTCTAGTGTGTCCCGATGATACATTTACCCAGTCAATATTGGGGTAATTGAAGTCTCCCATTATTACCGCACTACCAATTTGGTTAGCTTCCCTAATTTCTCTTAGCATTTCACTGTCAGTCTCATCATCTTGACCAGGTGGACGGTAGTATACTCCTATCACTATAGTCTTCCCCAACACACAAGGGATTTCTACCCATAAAGATTCAATTTTGCATTTAGTCTCATGCAGGATGTTTATCCTGTTGGACTCTATGCCATCCCGGACATAAAGCGCCACACCACCTCCTGGGTGCTCCTCTCTGCCATTGCGATATAATTTGTACCTCGGTATGCACTGTCCCATTGGTTGTCCTCCTTCCACCATGTCTCTGAGATGCCAATTAAGTCTATGTCATCATTCACTGCTATACATTCTAATTATCCCATCTTACTTCCTCTCTCTCTACCTCCATCCACTCCAGAGGACCTCCTCACTCATCCTCTCCCCCTCCAGCTGATCCCCTCTCTCTCCCTCCATCCCCTCCACTGGACCTCCTCACTCATCCTCTGCCCCTCCAGCTGATCCCCTCTCTCTCCCTCCATCCCCTCCATTGGACCTCCTCACTCATCCTCTGCCCCTCCAGCTGATCCCCTCTCTCTACCTCCATCCCCTGCAGAGGACCTCATCTCTCATCCTCTGCCCCTCCAGCTGATCCCCTCTCTCTACCTCCATCCCCTGCAGAGGACCTCCTCACTCATCCTCTGCCCCTCCAGCGGATCCCCTCTCTCTACCTCCATCCCCTCCACAGGACCTCATCTCTCATCCTCTCCCCCTCCAGCTGATCCCCTCCCTCTACCTCCATCCCCTCCACTGGACCTCCTCACTCATCCTCTGCCCCTCCAGCTGATCCCCTCTCTCTACCTCTATCCCCTCCAGAGGACCTCCTCGCTCATCCTCTGCCCCTCCAGCTGATCCCCTCTCTCTACCTCCATCCCCTTCAGAGGACCTCCTCACTCATCCTCTCCCCCTCCAGCTGATCCCCTCTCTCTACCTCCATCCCCTCCACAGGACCTCATCTCTCATCCTCTTCCCCTCAGCTGATCCCTTCTCTCTACCTCCATCCCCTCCAGAGAACCTCCTCACTCATCCTCTGCCCCTTCAGCTGATCCCCTCTCTCTACCTCCATCCCCTCCAGAGGACCTCCTCACTCATCCTCTGCTCCTCCAGCTGATCCCCTCTCTCTGCCTCCATCCCCTGCAGAGGACCTCCTCACTCATCCTCTGCCCCTCCAGCTGATCACCTCCAGAGGACCTCCTCTCTCATCCACTGCCCCTCCAGCAGATCCCCCCCTCTCTACCTCCAGAGGACCTCCTCGCTTATCCACTGCCCCTCCAGCAGATCCCCTCTCTCTACCTCCATCCCCTCCAGAGGACCTCACCTCTCATCCTCTGCCCCTCCAGCAGATCCCCTCTCTCTACTTCCATCCCCTCCAGAGGACCTCACCTCTCATCCTCTGCCCCTCCAGCTGATACCCTCTCTCTACCTCCATCCCCTCCAGAGGACCTCATCTCTCATCCTCTGCCCCTCCAGCTGATCCCCTCTCTCTACCTCCATCCCCTCCAGAGGACCTCATCTCTCATCCTCTGCCCCTCCAGCTGATCCCCTCTACCCCCTGCAGAGGACCTCATCTCTCATCCTCTGCCCCTCCAGCTGATCCCCTCTCTCTACCTCCATCCCCTGCAGAGGACCTCACCTCTCATCCTCTGCCCCTCCAGCTGATCCCCTCTCTCTACCTCCATCCCCTGCAGAGCACCTCATTTCTCATCCTCTGCCCCTCCAGCTGATCCCCTCTCTCTATACCTCCATCCCCTCCAGAGGACCTTCTCACATCCTCTGCCCCTCCATCTGATCCCCTCTCTCTACCTCCATCCCCTGCAGAGGACCTCCTCGCTTATCCACTGCCCCTCCAGCAGACCCCCTCTCTCTACCTCCATCCCCTCCAGAGGACCTCCTCGCTTATCCACTGCCCCTGCAGCAGATCCCCTCTTACATCCTACAGCTGCTCTCACCTTCCCAGACCATCCCCTCTCTCACCCTCTCTAGCCCTTTCCTATGTTCCTCGCCAGTCCTCTCTCATCTCCATGCAATTTTTATAACCCCAACTATCCCTCTGCCATCCCTTCCTCTCAACCAGTCCTCCGCCCCCTCTATCTCAAGCACCTAGCCTCAGCTGCAGCCTTTTTTTTCACATCCCTCTAGCTGATTAGACTCATCCTACATCCCCTATTTAATCTGCTGTCAAACCTCCCTCACCTTCCACAGCCAATTCCTCTCCAGGTGATGCAACCCTCAAACCCCTCCTGCATCTGATCCCTTCTCCAACATTTCCCTGGGCCAAAGCTGGATGACAACTGTGGGGAAGAGAGAGCAGGCTGCTGACAGGGGAAACATTTTTTTCTTGGGTAGGTTCAGTAGTGGATGAGGAGACATGAGACATGTGCAGACTCATCACACCCTTCCCTTCAGAGCTGTCTGAAACCCAATTGTGATCTGCAAGTGGCAGCAATATTGGTAATGAAAGCTCAGATCTCCCGTTACCACAGACACTCATGCAAGGGCAGGGCTGCTAGCCCTGACTTCCACTACTAATCCTGCTGCTCTTTCAGGCACAGGTGACCCCAGCTGAACATTTTGTGACCCTATATAGGTTCCAACCCACAGTTTGGGAAGCCCTGTCCTAGGCAAAGCTTACAGCCTTGTGTGACCCCCTCCACACACACACACTTAAAAATGATGCAATTATTGTAACAGATTTTACATGGAAAAGGACATTCAAAGTACAGTCTTCTGAGGTAAAAATATCACTCAATGTGCATTTTATATTTCCATGCACTGCTGTGGTGCCAGCTAGAAAACCCTGCAAAAAAGACATTGAGAACCCATATGGTATTAGGCCTATTATAACACATGCTGGGTGTAGGCTTCGCCACCCGAAAGCCGTAAGTAAATTGAATTACAATTACAATATAGTACATCTCCCAAACCAAAACCACACTAACTACCAGCACACAAAAAAATAGAATCCCTACCTCAGCAAAGGCAATACTGCAAATATTATACCAGGCCCTTAAACACCTGCCATTAGCAGAGCAGAACAAGCCAAGCTGCTATAGATCCCTACACTGAATCTACATGCCAGCACAATACCTCACCTAGGTCACACAGTGCAGAACACAGACAACCCTTACCAAATGCAGAATAAAGATTCTATAATATATAAATAGAAAAGTACATGCAAAACCTGAACTGAAAACTGCAACAAGCCAGACTCTATAGAGTGCAAAAATTGAAAAAACAAAAATGTTCATCCCTCAAAAAACATCGAACAATAAAATCAAGAAATATAAAAATCATAATAGTGAAACCATACAAATAAAAAGAATACATATTTCAAAACAGTTGAATTGATTAACTTCAATAAAATATGTCAGAATAGCAGACACATCAAATAAAGTCCAATAGTTAAAACAAATTGGGGTACAAACTAGCCCCAGGTTTCCATACCTGGGAACATTTTGATTTCCGGTCACCCTAACATTCTTGTGGATTACACAAACTCCCTAACAAACATTCATTCTCTCACACACACATCGTGACTGTCACATGCACACGCCTCCTCTCTCAAACACAAAGATTCTCATAATCAAAGTCTCTTTCTCTCCCTCCCACACACACACACATACCAAAGGCTCTCTCACAACACTGATTCTGTCTCCTTCATACATATTTTCTCACCCTTATACACACGCACTGGCTCCCTCACATTCACACATGCAAAGGCTCTAACACTCACTGGCTTTCTCTCGCCCTCTCACACACACACACACACAGAGGCTCTGTTCCCCTCCCCCACCCACACAAAGGCTCTTTCATACTCGCTGGCTCTCTTTTCCACTCCCATACACAGGCTCTCACACACACAACCCTCTCTCTCTCACATACACACACACACACACACACATAGGCTAGCACCAGGATTGACAGATGCCAAACCTTTTTAGAGTCCAATCAATCACCAAATGTAGTCCTCAGGTCAAGGCCTCTCAATGGCGCCCCCTCCCCCTCAAATAGCTGAACTGCCAGAGAAAATTCGGACAGTTGGAAACCCTAGGCACTACTAGTGGTGTGCCTCAGGGATCAGTCCTGGGTCCGGTTCTTTTCAACATTTTCATCAGCAACAAAGCAGAAGGATTCTCAGGTAAAGGTTTGTCTTTTTGCCAATGAGACCAACAGCCAGGAAGATGTGGAAAAGATGAGGAGGGATCTAGTGAAGCTGAAGGCATGATCTAGAGACTGGCACTGAGAATTAAGAACATAAGAAATTGCCATGCTGGGTCAGACCAAGGGTCCATCAAGCCCAGCATCCTGTTTCCAACAGTGGCCAATCCAGGCCACAAGAACCTGGCAATTACCCAAACACTAAGAAGATCCCATGCTATTGATGCAATTAATAGCAGTGGCTATTCCCTAAGTAAACTTGATTAATAGCCATTAATGGACTTCTCCTCCAAGAACTTATCCAAACCTTTTTTAAATCCAACTACACTAACTGCACTAACCACATCCTCTGGGAACAAATTCCGGAGCTTTATTGTGCGTTGAGTGAAAAATAATTTTCTCCGATTAGTCTTAAATGTGCTACTTGCTAACTTCAAAATGCAGAGTAATGCATTTAGGATGCAAAAAAACAAGAGAAAGGTACAGTACTGGAGGTGAAATTATTTTTTATTTTTTTTTTTTTATTTGTAATTTATGCATTCATACAAAAATCAAGTATGCATTTCTCAAAACGTACATGTATGGCAAACGTAACACAATTATAATAAACAGGAAATGTTGAACAATAAACATGAGGTTTGGAATACAGACTCGCATGTGAATGCTTTCGTTATGTGTTTATTTCCCCCCCCCCCTTCCCAAACTCCCCCCCTCCCTCCCCCCTCATCCCATGCTGTTGACGCGAGGCAAACACATAGCATGAAACATCTAGTACCAGGAAGAACAACATAGTACTGGGATGCCTCAAGCCCCAGGTAGAACATCCCGATAAAGGCAGCTACCAAAATTACCAATCCCTCCAGATAGTTGAGGCACACTCAGGCAGACACTCCACACAAGAAGCAATCTGGACAATGGTACAAACTCAAGCACATCATAGTACATCCCCTCCTCCGCAATCTACCCCTCCTGATGCCGTTTCCATTGTTCGAAACAGTTCCACCGGGACATGTGGCTTTTCAAAGCCTTCTGTTTAATGGCAGTCAGCCGGGTGAGATACCACACTTTGGTCAGGCGCTGAAGTACCCGGGCCCGTGACGGTATCTCCTTCTGACGCCAGAGCATAGCCAGCTCCGACCTACTGGCCTGAGTGATCTGCTGGATTAAATAAGTGTCCCCCTCAGCATATTCGGGTGGAAAAATTCATCAACAACACCACCAAAGAAGGTTTTTATAAACTACAGGTACTAAAACAGTTAAGACCTCTTTTACACTTCCACGACTACCGTTCGGTCCTTCAAGCCATACTATTCTCAAAGATTGACTATTGTAATGCTTTGTTGCTAGGTCTCCCGGCCTCTTCTACCAAACCTCTTCAAATGCTGCAAAACGCTGCAGCCAGGATCCTCACAAACTCTCGCCGAATGGACCACATCACCCCGATTCTAAAAATACTCCACTGGCTACCCATTCGCCACAGAATTCTCTTCAAGACACTTACTATTATCCACAAAACCTTATTTCAGAAATCCTCGCTCCAGCTTACCATACCCCTCAAACCACACGCCTCTGCAAGACCCACCAGATCTGCATACAGAGATTCCCTCCAGGTTCCCCCAAAAAAGTCCATTCTCCACAACACCATTGAAAAACGTGCTCTATCAACTGCCGGTCCGCATCACTGGAACTCTCTTCCGCCAGATCTCCGCCAGGAACATTGCCATATCACCTTCAGAAAAAAATTAAAAACTTGGCTGTTCGCCCAAGCATACCCCTGAAGAAACCGCAGGATCACCCCCACAGTTACATACCCCGCGGTTGCGGCCTCCTTCAGCAACTCAAAAAAGGAACTATTTCTCGGCTAACTGCACTTTAATATAACTTGCCTTATATTACACACCACGTAATTTTGTATATAATGCTTACCATGTAAACACTCACGTTTCTGCTTATTTGCTTTGTTTCTCCAGTTAGAAATTGTTTAACCTATCCTTTTCTCTTACAACCAAGTTCCACATTCCCTGTTATAATGTAATTTCTTGCTTCCATTGTTAACTGGTTTTTTCCCCCTAGTTCATTGTAAACCGGTACGATAAGACCTGGTCTTGAGCATCGGTATATTAAAAGAATTTAAATAAATAAAATAAATAAATATGTTAAGCAGAAATATTTTTGGTTGAGTAGGAATTGACACCTGTAAAATCTCAAATATTAGCGCACTGATCATGTTCCAGTAACCCTGGATTAGGCCACACTCCCACCAAATATGTATAAAAGTGCCCTGTTGCCCGCATTCTCTCCAACATTGAGCAGATACTGAAGGATAGAATTTATGTAATTTCATCGGAGTCAAGTACCATCTGTATAGCATTTTATAATTTTGCTCTATAATAGAAGCAGACACGGACCCCTTCTTTGCCGCTCTGTAACATGCGGACCACTCGGACTCCGACAGTTTTCCGCCCAAATCCTTTTCCCAATTAGTAACATGTGCCGGGGGCACTGCTAGACCCTTGTTAAGTAGAGTGTAAATCCTAGATAAAGCCTTCTTAAGTTTATTCGCATGGTCACAAAAACCTTCAAACAGTGATTTACCTTTACCTAAGTCGGACAGAACGGGGCGTTGTGATATGTAGTGTCTAATTTTCAGATAGAAATAATGGTCTGTTCTCGATAAGGGGAAATCTGTAGAGAGCTCAGAAAATTCCTTAATCACCCCCCGGTTCCACACCTGTTCCAATGCTTCACACCCAAGGGCCCTCCACCGAGAGGCCAAGGCCTGAGACACTCCAGGGGGGAAAGACTTGTTATAAAAAATAGGGGTCTTAAAGAATATTGTTCGGTCCCCCACCAATTCCTCTCGCCACCTGTCCCATATGGAGAGAGTATGTGCAATGGATGGAACAGCCTCCCTCGGCAGTATACGTGCTGACTGAGGAAGCCAGACCACCATCTTTGGGGGTAGGTCTCCCAGGAGGGCCCCCTCCAGAGTCACCCATCGTTTATGACTTCCCTCCACATGCCAGTCAATGACGTACCGTAGCTGAGCTGCAGCATAGTAATACTGCAAGCACGGTACACTCAATCCACCTCTATCTTTGTGTAGTTGTAAGACCTTACTGCTAACCCTGGGGGGTCGCCTCTTCCACAGGAAGCGATAGAGGTGTCTCTGCCACAAACGTAGAGCTGAGGATGGAACAGGGATCGGTAATACTGGAAATAGATATAAAAGCCGGGGTAAGACATTCATCTTAATAGTAGATATCCTCCCCCACCAGGACAACTCCAGTCTGTCCCATTTTTGCAGATCCTCCTTAATGGTATTCCAGGCTGGTTCATAATTCAAAAGAATATAGATCCCCAAGTTCTGCCCCTATTCTAACGCCCAGATATTTTAAAGATTTTTTGACCAGTTTAAAAGGGAACTTTTGTTGTATCTCTCTTACCTCTGCGGCGTTGAGAGTGATATTAAGTAGTTCAGACTTGTCCATATTTAATTTATAGCCAGATACATTGCTGAAGGTGTGGAAGGCCCTGACTAACGGTGGAAGGGAAGTTGAGGGATCCACCACCGTAAAGAGCACATCATCTGCGAAAAGCGAAAGTTTGTAGTCCTGACCGCCTATGTTAATCCCCCGGAACTCTCTTGAACTTCGGATATATTCTGCTAAGGGCTCTAAATATAGAGCAAATAAGAGCAGGGACAGAGGGCAGCCCTGTCTGGTTCCCCGTTCAATCGGGAAAACTTTAGAGTAGCCCCCATTCACCTTAATGCACGCATTGGGATTGGTATATAATCTCCCAATCCATGTAAGGAAATTACCACCCATCCCCATCGTATGCAGAACCGAAAAAAGGTAATCTCAGTGGACAAGGTCAAATGCCTTTTCCGCATCTACTGTGAAAAGGACCATGGGGAATCGTTTAACCTTAGCATACCAGATGAGGTCCGCAACCCTCCGCACATTATCTCCCGCTAATCGTCCTGGGACAAAACCCGTTTGGTCTGAGTTTATAAGCGAGGGAGCCACATGTCCCAATCTAGTAGCCAAGATTTTAGCCAAAATTTTTAGATCTAAATTAATTAGGGAAATGGGTCTATAGGAACCAGATAAGGTGACATCCCTACCTGGTTTAGCCAGGATAGTGATCCCCGCTTTGTTAGCATCTCTAGCTATTTCCCCAGTCAGCAATAGATTGTTGAAGGCTGCCACCAGAAGTGGGGTAATCACCTCCCTAAGAGATTTATAGAAACTACCGTATATCCATCTACACCGGGAGACTTGCCGGACTTCAATCCTGTGATAGCCCTGGACACCTCCTCCCCGTGATAGGTTTATTCAAATATCTTTGTTGAACCTCCTCCACCCGTGGCAAAGTGACACCCGCAAGATAAGTATCTATCTCAGTTTGCCTGATCTCTTTTTGCTGGGAGTACAATTTATGATAAAACTGGATAAATCTCTCACGAATTGCATCGGTATCAGTAAGGACCTCTCCAGACTCGGACTTGATTTTTAGAATCTGATTCTGGGCAGCCCTCACCTTTAACCGGCGAGCCAGTAACCTCCCGGCTTTATTGCCCCCTTCAAAAAACTCCTGCTTGGCCCTGTCCATTTGAAAAGCTATTTCCCCCAGTGAGAGGGACTTCAATTCCTCTCTCAGGGTCACAAGTTGCCTGGCTACATCTGCACCCCCCTCCCTCTTATGCCGTATTTCCAATTTCCCCAATAATTGTAGAATTTCAGTCCGTCTCTGGTTTCTCTGTTTCAATAAGTGGGACGCTCTAGCAATTAGTTTACCCCTTGCCACAGCCTTAAAACAGTCCCACAACACATTGGCGGATATCCCGGAATCTGTATTTTCTACTATAAATGTTTCCATCTCTGCTTTAAGCTGTGTGACATAATCAGCATCCGCTAGTAAACTCTCATTGAGGCGCCAAAAACGATCACCAGTCTGGAGTCCTAGTTTATGTAAAGTAAGGGAGACAGCCGCATGATCAGACCATGTAATGGGACATATATCGGAGGCACATACTTTGTTAGCTAGGTCCCTGTCCACTAGGAAGTAATCTATGCGGGTATAGGTTTTGTGTGCTGATGAATAATAAGAATAATTCCTTTCAGTAGGATGGTGAAGTCTCCAAATATCCAGGAGCTGCCAGTCTCTCATTAAATGTTTTAACCCTTTCCTGTGCCTCCGTGAGTGACTGCCGCCCCCTCCATTAGAATCAAGAAAGGGGTATCTGGTCAGATTAAAGTCCCCCCCAATTATGAGGGAACCTTCCACCCACTGCTTTAAGGTCTCCGATAGCTTTTCAAAGAAAGGTCCCTGCCCTGTATTGGGCGCATAGATATTAACTACTGTATACATATTGTTACCCAGCTTAAATTTCACTATAATGTACCGACCTTCTACATCTCTCACCACAGATCCGGCGTCGACTGTCAGATCCTTAGAAAATAATATCCCCACACCCCCGTACTTATGACCCACGCTAGCCGCTGCATAAAATTGTACAGGGTAATGGTGCGATATCATAAGTTTCTCATATTTCTTGCGCAGATGCGTCTCCTGACAAAGAAGTATGTGTACCTTATCCCTAACCGCATCCTGTAATAATTGTTTCCTCTTGTGGAAAGTATTGAGCCCTTTTACATTCCAGGACATAACCTTTACTTCACCCATGGTCAGTGTGTTTGTGACTATACCTGTATTTCCTAGCACTCATGGTCTCGCTCAAAGTCCCCAATCGCCTCACTGGTGGTAAAATTAGCAGAGTTGCCGCTACCGCCCTATCTCCCCACCCGAATACCTGGACCCATCCCTCCCTCTCCCCCCATCCCTCCCCCCCTCCCCTCCCCAAGACATCGACCCTCATCCCCCGTCTGTGAAGGACTAACGCCATTCAGAAATTGGCTAACTTCCCTGAGCCCCCCACCTCCCCCTCCTGCTACTGATCTATTCAAAACCAGATGACCATCCGAACATAACAACTGTATGCTTACATTACGCAGTAAACTGAATAACCTGATTAAACAAACTTGCTCATCTCAGGGTCCACCCCATCTGGGTGAACCCGGTACTTGCAGCACCAGTCCTCCCACAGGTTGGACCTCCGAACTCAGTAGATAAAAACCTGTAGGCTTAGCGGAATTGTTCAAGTCCCTGTATCTTGAGCCTCCCGGTGATCACTGATATTCCTGCGAAGCCTTTTTCCTCCGTGAGTGACTCTCTGCCAGCGCTGTGTAGTATTTGCAGAGGGCCTCGTCTCCTCCGAGGGCTTAACGGCCTGAGTGAGTGTCATGAGACCAGCCGCTTGTAAGATTTTTGCCGCTTCCTCCACCGTAGATACTCTGGATGAAACTCCCTGGATTGTAAACTGTAAGCCAAAAGGGAACAGCCATTTGTATCTGTGATTCCCTGCTCGCAGAACTTGTAGCACCTCACGAAATTCTCTTCTTTTCTTAATAGTAATTGGTGACAAATCCTGGAAAATCTCTATTTTCGCACTGTGCCAGTGAAAATCCTCCAGTGTCCTTGCTTTCTGCATAATTTTCTCTTTGATGGAAAAACTGTGGAAACAGACCACAATATCTCTGGGAAAGTTACCTCTGGGCTTGGTGAGGGCTCTGTGGGCTCTATCCAGCAAGATCTCGGGAAGGGTCTCCTCTGCCTGGGAATCATGCCAAATTTGTGCACAAATGTCCGCGATCACCTTATGGCAATCCTGGTATTTTTCATCCTCTGGGACCCCCCCGAAAACGAAGGTTGCCCCTCCTGGAGCGATTCTCCAGATCCTCCAGCCAAACACGCCTGATCCCTCACACTTTGCTTCATAGTCCCCATTTCTTTTTGCAACGACATCACAGTAGAATATTGTTCTTCATGCTGGTTCTCCAGCGTGTCTATGCGCTCCCCCAGTCCGGCAAAATCCCTGCGGAGGTCAGCAGCGATCTGCTGTATTTCACATTTTAAGTGCCCCAGCCCTTCTTTCATTTCCCCGAACCCACCTCTGGAAGTCTCCCCGGGTCACAGCATGCTCACCGGCTGCCCCAGGTGATTCGGCCTCCTCCGTGGATGTTTGGTGCTCCTTGCTCTCTGCAGCGGCCACGTGGTCAGCCATTTTGTCCCGCTGCGGCTCGGCTGCTCCCGCAAAAGCAAAATGCTGCAGGTCCGGGGTTTTTTTCCGCAGCGACATGAGAGCTCTTCCCTGCACTCCAGAGCAAGTTGGGAAGCGTTTCGCGGCGAAAATACTGCGCTTGGAGGGCGGATGGTCACCGTTTATACCACGATGTGGAGCGGAGCCCGGGTCTCAGGCAGCCATCTCCTTTGGTGACGTCACTTCCTCCCTGGAGGTGAAATTCTTCTACGCATGACAAAACAACAAGATCTGGGGGTAATCATAACTGATGATCTTAAGGTGGTCAAAGAGATGGATAAAGCGACAGCAAAAGCCAGAAAGATTCTTGGCTGCATAGGGATAGGAATGGTCAGCAGAAAAAGGGAGGTGATATTGCCCCTGTATAGGTCCCTGGTGAGACCTCATTTGAAATACTGGGCCTAATATTCAGGCGTTGGACTTATTTGGCTATCTAGTGGCCGCTGAATATCTGGTTATGTTTAACAGCTGCTAGATATTCGAATAAGTCACTTATCCAGCTATCTGGCTAGCCAGCTAACTTGGAGGCAGGTAGTGGATTAGGGACGCTCTACTTAGCCGGAAACTGCTTATCCAGCTAAGTAGCAATTTGTACACAGTTCGTTCAATTTCCTCTAATGCATTGCTCTGTATGTTATGTGTCAATGGATGTTTCATCTGTGACAGTGGTCTCAACAAACTTTCAAATTAATTTGAAGTATAACAAACACATCATGTCTGTCCACGTCGGTCATTTATCTTATCAGATGCCCCTGCAACAAATTTTATGTGGGGAAGACAATGTGCGTGTTAAAAACAAGAATGATCGAGCACCACTTGAGTCTGGCTCACCATCGTATCCCACTGTGAGGAGATGCATCATATTTTTGATGATTTACAATCCTCTGCCATTGATCAATTAATTGCTCATTGGCGTGAGGATGACTGTAATCACAAACTTTTGCAGCTTGAATAGAGATGGATACATACATTACAGTCATTCTTCCCTCATGGAATGAATGCTGAGTTGGACTTGAGTGTATATCTAGGTTAAGGGGAGTGTGTGTCTGTGTGTATACTGATGTTGGTTCACTGTCGTCGTGGAATGAATGCTAAGTTGGACTTGAGTATATATCTAGGTTAAGGGGAGTGTGTGTCTGTGTGTATACTGATGTTGGTTCACTGTCGTCGTGGAATGAATGCTAAGTTGGACTTGAGTATATATCTAGGTTAAGGGGAGTGTGTGTCTGTGTGTATACTGATATTGGTTCACTGTCGTCTTGGAATGAATGCTGAATTGGACTTGAGTGTATATCTAGGTTAAGGGGAGTGTGTGTCTGTGTGTATACTGATGTTGGTTCACTGTCGTCTTGGAATGAATGCTAAGTTGGACTTGAGTATATATCTAGGTTAAGGGGAGTGTGTGTCTGTGTGTATACTGATGTTGGTTCACTGTCGTCTTGGTTGCAGGTGGATCTCTGCTCTGATGTCATCATTGACCTTTAAAAAGAGCAGTTGTCTCTTCCTTCAGTGGTTCATGAGAAATCCTGCTGAGACCTCGATTCCTGCCTGGAATGGTATTCTTTGGCGTGCAGATAAGTACTCTTTATAGTTGGTCTTTAATCTTGTGTTACAATGTGGACAATTGCTTTTTCAGACAACAGTCTTTTTGGTGGATTATAAATGTTATCTTACCCCTGAGGACGCTGTCTTCAGCCAAACACCAGCCGTGTTGGGCTTATTATATATCACTGACTAACTCATCACTAACTGGAATTGTTGTGGTAATTGGGTTTATATGCTTTAAAAAAAAGTGCTTAAAAAATGTTCTGAACTACAAGTGGGTGATTGAACTGTCCGGGCAGTCCTAGCGTGTCACAGCAGGAATCACCGTCAGGATTGCTGACATCTGTTTATAGAGATACTTATACTTTATTGCTGCCGACCAAAGACATTTCAAAAAACTTTCATTGGGTCCCTTCTAGTTTTAGGTTCCTTATATGTGGTGGATTTCCCTTGGACTCTTTTTTTGTTTTGATTTTTCCTGTACGATATGTGCCATCTGCCAAGAAAGGGTTACATATGCATTGGCATGGAGCTTGGAAGAGCCCCATTATGTGGGAAAATCTCTTCCATCTTGCACAGGAGAGATTCTAATCTCCTTCTTTGGCATTCAGGGTTTTCTTCACTAGCTCTGAAGACCCTGATGTTGGAAGACCCTCTGAGCCAGAGCTGCAGGAGAGACATCATCTTCAGATTGGCTTGTCCTCACTCAGGGTTGCCAGTAAAGCTGAAATCAAAGCTGGCTTCACTGCCACTCCTGCTGTAAGAGTGCCCAGCTCTGAGGCACTCCACACTGGCTGCACGGACAACTTCTCTCAACTAGCACTCCGCTCCATATATGGGGCCGATAGTTACTTCTGTGCCATCCACCATGGGACATTTGGATATATGCACCAAAGTACTCCACGCCGACATCATAGATGGTGCCACTATCTGCCATGCCAAGTGTTTTGACTTTTCCTTGGAATGTGATCTTTGTGCTGATGACACAAATGGGGCCCTGATCAGCTCCAGGTCCAGATAAAACAGATGATTCAGTGCCATGGAGATCTTTCATACCATGAATGAAGATGGGTTATGTCCCATCTCAGCATCGAGGAGGACCCCACTCTGGCGGAGCTCTCTTCAGCATTGAGGTGCTTTTTACAGTGCCTTTCCCAGTACTAAAGTCTTCTCCACCACACCTAACCCCTAACCTAAGGTGGATGCAGAAGCAGTGCCACGGAGGAGAGGGATCAAGAAGGAAAAATTCTCAGCTCAATGTCTGGTGCCAGGAGCTCAAAGGTGCTCCTCTCCTTGATGAAGAGTGGCTCCAGCCCCCATCTTCCGGGTGTAGTACTGCTG
The DNA here is from genome assembly GCF_901001135.1 of Rhinatrema bivittatum. Classification (NCBI taxonomy): domain Eukaryota; kingdom Metazoa; phylum Chordata; class Amphibia; order Gymnophiona; family Rhinatrematidae; genus Rhinatrema; species Rhinatrema bivittatum. Next base: position 355,210 of record NC_042619.1, on the reverse strand, counting down.
TGACCATAGCTTTAGCAGTTGGAAGAGTCATGGTTTGGGCACGAGCATCGATAACAGACAAAGTGTTACCCTTAATGAACATCCAGCACCCGCAGGTGCAGTGCTTAAGCAGCTTACAGCCTTGGGATTCTCTGTAGTGTAGTCGGCGACATTTCCTTTTCATTATCTGTTTATAATTCATCTTTTAAATTTGTTTATACATTAAAAATTCTATTTGAGGGGCTGCTGTAGCAGAGGCAAAAAAACGCTGAGACAGTAAAAGGCACCAAGCAAAGTTGAAAACATTTGAGAGAGCCTGGGCCATGACTATGTAGTAGCTCTGAGGGCCTTACAAGGCAGCAAGCATGTGCGGGAACTCTTTAACGAGCTCTGAGAGCCATCAAATGGCATAATAGCTAATTCAGAACTGGACTTTTCAGCAAGCATGATGAATCCTGAAGCAAGTGCCTGCCCCCAGCGATGTCTTGGCCATGCTAAAGATACTGATAGCAGATATCCTGCATGCACCACGAGTGGCATCTTCCTACAGTACTGGGAACCGTTTTTGAAGCCCATGGCATGTTTTCATGATATACTATCAGCAATAATCAGCAGAGGAAAATCAAAAGAAGAAATCTGAATAAAGAAAATGACTTTTAGTTTCAAAGAGAAAAAACATTCTGCTGCCTCCATGAATTCAGCAGAAGAAAGCGGGAATAGCAAGGCTTGGGTGAAGAAGCTCCAGGTGGTCACCGGGCATCTGACCAGGCCCGAGGAGAACTGAGGCAGCAGTTACAGAGAGACTGGAGGAAGGGCAAAGCAAAACATCATAACCCCTACCCTGAAAGCAATAAACTGTATGAAAATTAGGGAAAAATGTAAAAGCCCCCATAAAATTTAAGGGAAAAAATTAGCCTGCCCCCCCTTAAGGATTCTAGGCTGACAGCAAAGATTCCTAAATATTTTTTAATCTCTGGCAAAGACTAACAGTGACTAAGCCTGTGAGTCCTTGTGCATTAATGTTTTTATTGTTACTCACTGTTGCTCTGTTTACATTCATTTTATTATACAAACTTATAAACTGTGAATGCTTCACTGGAATTAAAAAGACCTCCTCTCTTCTAATCCCATCCTTCCCCGCTTCCCCCAATTCCAACTCTGCTCTCCCCACCCTGCCCCACTACCCCACTCCTCCCTCCTCTTAACTCCCCTTGCAGAACAGACAAGTAAGATCCATAAAACCAAGTCCTCACTATCTGCTCTCCTGTCTCTTCCCATCTCAGGTCACTACCCCCTCCCATCCCCACCCCTCCATCCTCTTAATCCCATTTCCTCTTCCCTCCCCACCTCTAAAATTTATCTTTCCCCTGCCATTCCCCTCTTTTCTTTCTTCCCACTCATTCTCACTCCCAACTCCTTCTTCTAAGGCCGGTCTTATCCCATCCTATCCCTTCCTATTTATTAAATTAAAAGAACTGGTACCCCAGGCTATCACCAGTTCTAGGGCAACTCTGCTCCTGGACTACCACAAACAGGTCTGGATTTCAAGCCATCCCCAGTGAATATGCATGAGGTGAATGTGAATACAATGCAGGCAGCGCATGTATCCCCAGTGAATATGCACGAGGTGAATGTGCAGAACAATGCAGGCAGCGCATGTATCCCCAGTGAATATGCACGAGGTGAATGTGCATACAATGCAGGCAGCGCATGTATCCCCAGTGAATATGCATGAAATGAATGTGCATACAATGCAGGCACGCAGGTATCCCCAGTGAATATGCATGAGATGAATGTGCATACAATGCAGGCAGCGCATGTATCCCCAGTGAATATGCACGAGGTGAATGTGCATACAATGCAGGCAGCGCATGTATCCCCAGTGAATATGCACAAGGTGAATGTGCATACAATGCAGGCATGCATGAGGTGAATGTGCATACAATGCAGGCAGCGCATGTATCCCCAGTGAATATGCATGAGGTGAATGTACATACAATGCAGGCAGCGCATGTATCCCCAGTGAATATGCATGAGGTGAATGTACATACAATGCAGGCAGCGCATGTATCCCCAGTGAATATGCACGAGGTGAATGTGCATACAATGCAGGCAGCGCATGTATCCCCAGTGAATATGCATGAGGTGAATGTGAATACAATGCAGGCAGCGCATGTATCCCCAGTGAATATGCACGAGGTGAATGTGCATACAATGCAGGCAGCGCATGTATCCCCAGTGAATATGCACGAGGTGAATGTGCATACAATGCAGGCAGCGCATTTATCCCCAGTGAATATGCACGAGGTGAATGTGCATACAATGCAGGCAGCGCATGTATCCCCAGTGAATATGCATGAAATGAATGTGCATACAATGCAGGCACGCAGGTATCCCCAGTGAATATGCATGAGATGAATGTGCATACAATGCAGGCAGCGCATGTATCCCCAGTGAATATGCACGAGGTGAATGTGCATACAATGCAGGCAGCGCATGTATCCCCAGTGAATATGCACGAGGTGAATGTGCATACAATGCAGGCAGCGCATGTATCCCCAGTGAATATGCATGAAATGAATGTGCATACAATGCAGGCACGCAGGTATCCCCAGTGAATATGCATGAGATGAATGTGCATACAATGCAGGCAGCGCATGTATCCCCAGTGAATATGCACGAGGTGAATGTGCATACAATGCAGGCAGCGCATGTATCCCCAGTGAATATGCACGAGGTGAATGTGCATACAATGCAGGCATGCATGAGGTGAATGTGCATACATTGCAGGCAGTGCATGTATCCCCAGTGAATATGCACAAGGTGAATGTGCATACAATGCAGGCAGCGCACGTATCCCCAGTGAATATCCACGAGGTGAATGTGCATACAATGCAGGCAGCGCACGTATCCCCAGTGAATATGCACGAGGTGAATGTGCATACAATGCAGGCGCGCATATATGCCCAGTGAATATGCACGAGGTGGATGTGCATACAATGCAGGCAGCGCATGTATCCCCAGTGAATATGCACGAGGTGAATGTGCATACAATGCAGGCAGCGCATGTATCCCCAGTGAATATGCACGAGGTGGATGTGCATATAATGCAGGCACGCAGGTATCCCCAGTCAATATGCACGAGGTGAATGCGCATACAGTGCAGGCAGCGCATGTATCCCAGCACGCATGTATCCCC
>NC_042619.1:238585-351932 GCF_901001135.1 Rhinatrema bivittatum | reverse complement strand
GCATTATCCCCAGTGAATATGCACGAGGTGATGTGCATACAATGCAGGCAGCGCATGTATCCCCAGTGAATATGCATGAAATGAATGTGCATACAATGCAGGCACGCAGGTATCCCCAGTGAATATGCATGAGATGAATGTGCATACAATGCAGGCAGCGCATGTATCCCCAGTGAATATGCACGAGGTGAATGTGCATACAATGCAGGCATGCATGAGGTGAATGTGCATACAATGCAGGCAGCGCATGTATCCCCAGTGAATATGCATGAGGTGAATGTACATACAATGCAGGCAGCGCATGTATCCCCAGTGAATATGCACGAGGTGAATGTGCATACAATGCAGGCAGGGCATGTATCCCCAGTGAATATGCATGAGGTGAATGTGAATACAATGCAGGCAGCGCATGTATCCCCAGTGAATATGCACGAGGTGAATGTGCATACAATGCAGGCAGCGCATGTATCCCCAGTGAATATGCACGAGGTGAATGTGCATACAATGCAGGCAGCGCATTTATCCCCAGTGAATATGCACGAGGTGAATGTGCATACAATGCAGGCAGCGCATGTATCCCCAGTGAATATGCATGAAATGAATGTGCATACAATGCAGGCACGCAGGTATCCCCAGTGAATATGCATGAGATGAATGTGCATACAATGCAGGCAGCGCATGTATCCCCAGTGAATATGCACGAGGTGAATGTGCATACAATGCAGGCAGCGCATGTATCCCCAGTGAATATGCACGAGGTGAATGTGCATACAATGCAGGCAGCGCATGTATCCCCAGTGAATATGCATGAAATGAATGTGCATACAATGCAGGCACGCAGGTATCCCCAGTGAATATGCATGAGATGAATGTGCATACAATGCAGGCAGCGCATGTATCCCCAGTGAATATGCACGAGGTGAATGTGCATACAATGCAGGCAGCGCATGTATCCCCAGTGAATATGCACGAGGGTGAATGTGCATACAATGCAGGCATGCATGAGGTGAATGTGCATACAATGCAGGCAGTGCATGTATCCCCAGTGAATATGCACAAGGTGAATGTGCATACAATGCAGGCAGCGCACGTATCCCCAGTGAATATGCACGAGGTGAATGTGCATACAATGCAGGCAGCGCATGTATCCCCAGTGAATATGCACGAGGTGAATGTGCATACAATGCAGGCATGCATGAGGTGAATGTGCATACAATGCAGGCAGCGCACGTATCCCCAGTGAATATGCACGAGGTGAATGTGCATACAATGCAGGCGCGCATATATCCCCAGTGAATATGCACGAGGTGGATGTGCATACAATGCAGGCAGCGCATGTATCCCCAGTGAATATGCACGAGGTGAAAGTGCATACAATGCAGGCAGCGCATGTATCCCCAGTGAATATGCACGAGGTGGATGTGCATACAATGCAGGCACGCAGGTATCCCCAGTCAATATGCATGAGGTGAATGCGCATACAGTGCAGGCAGCGCATGTATCCCAGGCACGCATGTATCCCCAGTGAATATGCACGAGGTGGATGTGCATACAATGCAGGCAGCGCATGTATCCCCAGTGAATATGCACGAAGAGAATGTGCATACAATGCAGGCAGCGCATGTATCCCCAGTGAATATGCACGAAGTGAATGTGCATACAGTGCAGGCAGCGCATGTATCCCCAGTGAATATGCACGAGGTGGATGTGCATACAGTGCAGGCAGCGCATGTATCCCCAGTGAATATGCACGAGGTGGATGTGCATACAATGCAGGCAGCGCATGTATACCCAGTGAATATGCACGAGGTGGATGTGCAGACAATGCAGGCAGCGCATGTATCCCCAGTGAATGTGCACGAGGTGGATGTGCATACAATGCAGGCAGCGCATGTATCCCCAGTGAATATGCACGAGGTGGATGTGCATACAATGCAGGCAGCGCATGTATCCCCAGTGAATATGCACGAGGTGGATGTGCATACAATGTAGGCAGCGCATGTATCCCCAGTGAATATGCACGAGGTGAATGTGCATACAATGCAGGCAACGCATGTAAAGCTCCCTCTTGCATATTAACTGGGGATAGCCTGAAAAGGAGATATGTTTCTGGTACTCCAGGACTAGAGTTCCTATCTCTTCACTACTCCTCCCCGGTTCAAACCTGGTGCCAGACCTTTCTCTGGTGCAGCGTTCCCTCCCCCTCACTCTCGGGAGTCTGTTCAGATCAGGACAGAGCCCTCCCGCTGCCTCACCTGCCTGTGAGCCTAACTTAGGACACTGTGCATGCTGTGCATCTCTGCTGATTCAGGGTGAGCTAGATTCCTCTGCATCTTCCTTGTATCTGTGGAGGGCCAGACCTTCCTCTGCTGCAGCCTCCCCCTCACTCTCGGGAGTCTGTTCAGATCAGGACAGAGCCCTCCCGCTGCCTCGCCTGCCTGTGAGCCTAACTTAGGACACTGTGCATGCTGTGCATCTCTGCTGATTCAGGGTGAGCTAGATTCCTCTGCATCTTCCTTGTATCTGTGGAGGGCCAGACCTTTCTCTGCTGCAGCCTCCCCCTCACTCTCGGGAGTCTGTTCAGATCAGGACAGAGCCCTCCCGCTGCCTCGCCTGCCTGTGAGCCTAACTTAGGACACTGTGCATGCTGTGCATCTCTGCTGATTCAGGGTGAGCTAGATTCCTCTGCATCTTCCTTGTATCTGTGGAGGGCCAGACCTTTCTCTGCTGCAGCCTCCCCCTCACTCTCGGGAGTCTGTTCAGATCAGGACAGAGCCCTCCTGCTGCCTCGCCTGCCTGTGAGCCTGACTTAGGACACTGTGCATGCTGTGCATCTCTGCTGATTCAGGGTGAGCTAGATTCCTCTGCATCTTCCTTGTATAAGTGGAGGGCCAGACCTTTCTCTGCTGCAGCCTCCCCCTCACTCTCGGGAGTCTGTTCAGATCAGCACAGAGCCCTCCCGCTGCATCGCCTGCCTGTGAGCCTGACTTAGGACACTGTGCATGCTGTGCATCTCTGCTTATTCAGGGTGAGCTAGATTCCTCTGCGTCTTCCTTGTATAAGTGGAGGGCCAGACCTTTCTCTGCTGCAGCCACCCCCTCACTCTCGGGAGTCTGTTCAGATCAGGACAGAGCCCTCCTGCTGCCTCGCCTGCCTGTGAGCCTGACTTAGGACACTGTGCATGCTGTGCATCTCTGCTGATTCAGGGTGAGCTAGATTCCTCTGCATCTTCCTTGTATCTGTGGAGGGCCAGACCTTTCTCTGGTGCAGCTTTCCCTCCCCCTCACTCTCACTCTCAGGAGTCTGTTCAGATCAGCACAGAGCACTCCCGCTGCATCGCCTGCTTGTGACCTGACTTAGGACACTGTGCATGTTGTGCATCTCTGCTGATTCAGGGTGAGCTAGATTCTTCTGCATCTTCCTTGTATAAGTGGAGGGCCAGACCTTTCTCTGCTGCAGCCTCCCCCTCACTCATCTGTTCAGATCAGCACAGAGCCCTCCTGCTGCCTCGCCTGCCTGTGAGCCTGACTTAGGACACTGTGCATGCTGTGCATCTCTGCTGATTCAGGGTGAGCTAGATTCCTCTGCATCTTCCTTGTATAAGTGGAGGGCCAGACCTTTCTCTGCTGCAGCCTCCCCCTCACTCTCGGGAGTCTGTTCAGATCAGGACAGAGCCCTCCTGCTGCCTCGCCTACCTGTGAGCCTGACTTAGGACACTGTGCATGTTGTGCATCTCTGCTGATTCAGGGTGAGCTAGATTCCTCTGCATCTTCCTTGTATAAGTGGAGGGCCAGACCTTTCTCTGCTGCAGCCTCCCCCTCACTCTCGGGAGTCTGTTCAGATCAGGACAGAGCCCTCCTGCTGCCTCGCCTACCTGTGAGCCTGACTTAGGACACTGTGCATGTTGTGCATCTCTGCTGATTCAGGGTGAGCTAGATTCCTCTGCATATTCCTTGTATCTGTGGAGGGCCAGACCTTTCTCTGGTGCAGCTTTCCCTCCCCCTCACTCTCACTCTCAGGAGTCTGTTCAGATCAGCACAGAGCACTCCCGCTGCATCGCCTGCTTGTGACCTGACTTAGGACACTGTGCATGTTGTGCATCTCTGCTGATTCAGGGTGAGCTAGATTCCTCTGCATCTTCCTTGTATCTGTGGAGGGCCAGACCTTTCTCTGCTGCAGCCTCCCCCTCACTCTCGGGAGTCTGTTCAGATCAGCACAGAGCCCTCCCGCTGCATCGCCTGCCTGTGAGCCTGACTTAGGACACTGTGCATGCTGTGCATCTCTGCTGATTCAGGGTGAGCTGGATTCCTCTGCATCTTCCTTGTATCTGTGGAGGGCCAGACCTTTCTCTGCTGCAGCCTCCCCCTCACTCGTCTGTTCAGATCAGCACAGAGCCCTCCCGCTGCCTTGCCTGCCTGTGAGCCTGACTTAGGACACTGTGCATGCTGTGCATCTCTGCTGATTCAGGGTGAGCTAGATTCCTCTGCATCTTCCTTGTAATTGTGCAGGGAGGGGAAGGCAAATTGGTCCACTCTGACTCTGTCTACTTTTTGGAGTTCTTTGTGTGTAACTGCAAGGCACAGTTTGAAACACTGCTCTCATGAAGATGAAAATAAAACAACTCTATTTGCATATTAATAGGGAGCTAATTACACACACATGTGGAAAGGCATGAAACTTGGCAGATGTCAGTGTGTAATCGTGAGAAGGAGGGAATATTCTCCTTCAGCTACAGAGGAGGAGATGAACCTGCAAACAGCTCGTGTCTCTCTTGCTCTGGTACCTGCTCACATCTCACTCTCCTGACAAATCCTCTTCTCCCGGGTCCTTGAGGCAGCTGCACAAGATCTCTCCTCTCTCCCAGCTTCTCAGGCCCCAGGATTTCTCTCTTTCCCTGCCCTCTTGGTACCTCAAGGCTCCTGGTTCTCATCTATATCCCCTCACAGGTCCTCAGGAAAACAGGCTTGGCCTCTCTCTGGCTCCTGAGACATCGTGGTAGGCAGCTGAAACCTCTCTGCCTCCTCGGGCCTTGGAGCACCTGAGTTCAAATCTCAGCACATCCCGCTAAGAATTCATAGTGACTCCTCCATTAGTGTTGTTCCTGCCAGAATGTATGCCGAAAGGTTAATATGAAGTGTTAAAAGTGCAAGCATGCAGATGCATGCAGGTTGCAATGCTAGAATGGACCTGCCGCCGGGTCTGTCTGGATCTGCCTGGCAGGCTGCAGGAAGCACCAGCCAGGATCACGAGCCATGCTAGCTATTTACTTAGATAATACTGTTACGTCAGAATCAAACTAGTAACTGGATCTGCCTGGCAGGCTGCAGGAAGCACCAGCCAGGATCACGAGCCATGCTAGCTATTTACTTAGATAATACTGTTACGTCAGAATCAAACTAGCAACTGGATCTGCCTGGCAGGCTGCAGGAAGCACCAGCCAGGATCACGAGCCATGCTAGCTATTTACTTAGATAACACTGTTACGTCAGAATCAAACTAGTAACTGGATCTGCCTGGCAGGCTGCAGGAAGCACCAGCCAGGATCACGAGCCATGCTAGCTATTTACTTAGATAATACTGTTACGTCAGAATCAAACTAGCAACTGGATCTGCCTGGCAGGCTGCAGGAAGCACCAGCCAGGATCACGAGCCATGCTAGCTATTTACTTAGATAATACTGTTACGTCAGAATCAAACTAGCAACTGGATCTGCCTGGCAGGCTGCAGGAAGCACCAGCCAGGATCACGAGCCATGCTAGCTATTTACTTAGATAACTACTGTTACGTCAGAATCAAACTAGCAACTGGATCTGCCTGGCAGGCTGCAGGAAGCACCAGCCAGGATCACGAGCCATGCTAGCTATTTACTTAGATAACTACTGTTACGTCAGAATCAAACTAGTAACTGGATCTGCCTGGCAGGCTGCAGGAAGCACCAGCCAGGATCACGAGCCATGCTAGCTATTTACTTAGATAATACTGTTACGTCAGAATCAAACTAGTAACTGGATCTGCCTGGCAGGCTGCAGGAAGCACCAGCCAGGATCACGAGCCATGCTAGCTATTTACTTAGATAATACTGTTACGTCAGAATCAAACTAGTAACTGGATCTGCCTGGCAGGCTGCAGGAAGCACCAGCCAGGATCACGAGCCATGCTAGCTATTTACTTAGATAACTACTGTTACGTCAGAATCAAACTAGTAACTGGATCTGTCCTGGCAGGCTGCAGGAAGCACCAGCCAGGATCACGAGCCATGCTAGCTATTTACTCAGATAATACTGTTACGTCAGAATCAAACTAGCAACTGGATCCTCCTGGCAGGCTGCAGGAAGCACCAGCCAGGATCACGAGCCATGCTAGCTATTTACTCAGATAATACTGTTACGTCAGAATCAAACTAGTAACTGGATCTGCCTGGCAGGCTGCACGAAGCACCAGCCAGGATCACGAGCCATGCTAGCTATTTACTCAGATAATACTGTTACGTCAGAATCAAACTAGTAACTGGATCTGCCTGGCAGGCTGCAGGAAGCACCAGCCAGGATCACGAGCCATGCTAGCTATTTACTTAGATAATACTGTTACGTCAGAATCAAACTAGTAACTGGATCTGCCTGGCAGGCTGCAGGAAGCACCAGCCAGGATCACGAGCCATGCTAGCTATTTACTTAGATAATACTGTTACGTCAGAATCAAACTAGTAACTGGATCTGCCTGGCAGGCTGCAGGAAGCACCAGCCAGGATCACGAGCCATGCTAGCTATTTACTTAGATAACTACTGTTACGTCAGAATCAAACTAGTAACTGGATCTGCCTGGCAGGCTGCAGGAAGCACCAGCCAGGATCACGAGCCATGCTAGCTATTTACTTAGATAATACTGTTACGTCAGAATCAAACTAGTAACTGGATCTGCCTGGCAGGCTGCAGGAAGCACCAGCCAGGATCACGAGCCATGCTAGCTATTTACTTAGATAATACTGTTACGTCAGAATCAAACTAGCAACTGGATCTGCCTGGCAGGCTGCAGGAAGCACCAGCCAGGATCACGAGCCATGCTAGCTATTTACTTAGATAATACTGTTACGTCAGAATCAAACTAGCAACTGGATCTGCCTGGCAGGCTGCAGGAAGCACCAGCCAGGATCACGAGCCATGCTAGCTATTTACTTAGATAATACTGTTACGTCAGAATCAAACTAGTAACTGGATCTGCCTGGCAGGCTGCAGGAAGCACCAGCCAGGATCACGAGCCATGCTAGCTATTTACTTAGATAATACTGTTACGTCAGAATCAAACTAGTAACTGGATCTGCCTGGCAGGCTGCAGGAAGCACCAGCCAGGATCACGAGCCATGCTAGCTATTTACGGGCCGATACAGTAAAGCCCGCTCTCCTGTGCGCACGATTCAGTATGCAAATTAGGCCCGTCAGTAAAAACAGGTAAAAGGAGGCGCTAGGGAGACTAGCGTCTCCCTAGCGCCTCCTTTTGGACCGGAGCGGAGACTGTCAGCGGGTTTGACAGCCGACGCTCAATTTTGTCGGCATCGGTTCTCGAGCCCGCTGACAGCCTCAGGTTAGAAAACTGGACGCTGGCAAAATTGAGCGACCGGTTTTCGACCCGCAAGCCGCGGGCTGACTTCAAATTTATTTATTTTTTTTACTTTTGGTAACTTTCGGGACCTCCGACTTAATATCACTATGATATTAAGTCGGAGGGTGCACAGAAAAGCAGTTTTTATTGCTTTTCTGTGCACTTTCCAGGTGCCCGAAGAAATTAGCGCCTAACTTTGGGAAGGCGTTAATTTCTGAACGTAAAATGTGCGGCTTGGCTGCACATTTTCCTTTCTGAATCGCGCAGGCATACCTAATAGGGCCATCAACATGCATTTGCATGAAACCTGCTACACACATTTCAGACACAATCCCCTCGAAAACCCTCTCCATCCCCACTGCCATTGCAAAACCCTTAGCTTACATAGTTAATTGCTCCCTTGCTTTTGGTAAAGTCCCAGACTCTCTTAAACTTGCTGTTGTCAAGCCCCTCCTCAAAAAACCCTCCCTCGACCCCACTGACCCAGCAAACTACTGGCCTATATCCAACCTTCCTTTCATCTCCAAAATCCTTGAAAAGGTTGTCAACAAGCAACTAACTGACTTTCTTGAAGACCACAATATCCTACACCCATCACAATTTGGTTTCCGGAAAGGTCGCAATACTGAAAATCTCTTACTAGCAATTACAGACACCATCCTCATAGGCATATGGACCAAGGCAAATCGTATTTACTTGTCCTCCTAGATATCTCGGCAGCCTTTGATACTGTCAACCACCAAATCTCATTTCCCACCTGGCAGAGGTAGGCATCGCCGCCTCAGCACTATCATGGTTTTCCTCCTATCTCTCCCACAGAGAATACTTAGTAAAAATTGATAAGTCTGAATCCTCGCACATTCCCCTCACACAAGGTGTTCCCCAAGGTTCCTCACTATTCTCCACCCTATTCAATATTTATCTTCTGCCACTCTGCCACCTACTCTCTGACCTAGGCCTGAAGTTTTTCCTGTACGCTGATGATGTCTAAATCCTTATCCCTATTCGAAAACCCCTCATGGAATCCCTGCAATTCTGGGAATCTTGCCTTGTTTCCATCAATTCCCTACTATCTAACCTCCACCTTGCACTAAACGCATCTAAAACAGAAATCCTCATCATCTCCAAGCAACCGGAACACACATCTATATCCACCCCTCATAACTCTGCCGCAGCCCTTACCCCACTGCATTCCGTAAGAGACCTAGGCGTCTCACTAGATCAGTGCCTAAACTTCAAACCCCACATTAAGTCTCTTCTACAAACTCCACGTCCTTAAAAAACCTAAGCCCCTCCTCCACACCCAGGACTTCTGCCTATTTCTGCAAACAACCATCCTATCTAAACTGGACCACTCCCGTCATCAACTATGAAACCCTTGTAAATACTGCAGAACTCAATGGCGAGAATCATAACCAACACCCGCAAAAGGGACCACATCACCCCAATCTAAAGGTTCTGTACTGGCTTCCCATCCCTTTCCGCGTTCAATACAAAACTCTCACCATCCTACACAACACGCTTTACAAAGACAACCCTCCCTGGCTCGAAGAACTGCCACGTTTCCGATCCTCTAACCGCCCCACCAGAACCTCCCTTGCAGGCACCCTTCACACCCCATCCCTTACCCTCACTAGAGAAAGAGCCTTCTCCAGTGCTGGCCCCTCCCTCTGGAACTCCCTTCCCACTGATCTCCGTCTAGAACCTTCCTTACGCAACTTTAAGAAAGGCATCAAGACATGGCTTTTCAAACAGGCCTACCCCGATACTAACCAAACCTAGACAAGGTCCACCCTGCCCCTCAGAACCCGCCCTACAATATATTTATGTAGATAGCCAGCCCAGTTACTTTATGTACTCTCCCAGTGATGTAAATACCAAACCTAGACAAGGCCCACCCTGCCCCTCAGAACTCGCCTTACAATATATTTATGTAGATAGCCAGCCCAGTTACTTTATGTACTCTCCCAATGATGTAAATACCAAACCTAGACAAGGCCCACCCTGCCCCTCAGAACTCGCCTTACAATATATTTATGCAGATAGCCAGCCCAGTTACTTTATGTACTCTCCCAATGATGTAAATACCAAACCTAGACAAGGCCCACCCTGCCCCTCAGAACTCGCCTTACAATATATTTATGCAGATAGCCAGCCCAGTTACTTTATGTACTCTCCCAATGATGTAAATACCAAACCTAGACAAGGCCCATCCTGCCCCTCAGAACTCGCCTTACAATATATTTATGTAGATAGCCAGCCCAGTTACTTTATGTACTCTCCCAATGATGTAAATACCAAACCTAGACAAGGCCCACCCTGCCCCTCAGAACTCGCCCTACAATATATTTATGCAGATAGCCAGCCCAGTTACTTTATGTACTCTCCCAATGATGTAAATACCAAACCTAGACAAGGCCCACCCTGCCCCTCAGAACTCGCCTTACAATATATTTATGCAGATAGCCAGCCCAGTTACTTTATGTACTCTCCCAATGATGTAAATACCAAACCTAGACAAGGCCCATCCTGCCCCTCAGAACTCGCCTTACAATATATTTATGCAGATAGCCAGCCCAGTTACTTTATGTACTCTCCCAGTGATGTAAATACCAAACCTAGACAAGGCCCACCCTGCCCCTCAGAACTCGCCTTACAATATATTTATGCAGATAGCCAGCCCAGTTACTTTATGTACTCTCCCAGTGATGTAAATACCAAACCTAGACAAGGCCCATCCTGCCCCTCAGAACTCGCCTTACAATATATTTATGTAGATAGCCAGCCCAGTTACTTTATGTACTCTCCCAATGATGTAAATACCAAACCTAGACAAGGCCCATCCTGCCCCTCAGAACTCGCCTTACAATATATTTATGTAGATAGCCAGCCCAGTTACTTTATGTACTCTCCCAATGATGTAAATACCAAACCTAGACAAGGCCCACCCTGCCCCTCAGAACTCGCCTTACAATATATTTATGCAGATAGCCAGCCCAGTTACTTTATGTACTCTCCCAATGATGTAAATACCAAACCTAGACAAGGCCCACCCTGCCCCTCAGAACTCGCCTTACAATATATTTATGTAGATAGCCAGCCCAGTTACTTTATGTACTCTCCCAATGATGTAAATACCAAACCTAGACAAGGCCCATCCTGCCCCTCAGAACTCGCCTTACAATATATTTATGCAGATAGCCAGCCCAGTTACTTTATGTACTCTCCCAATGATGTAAATACCAAACCTAGACAAGGCCCATCCTGCCCCTCAGAACTCGCCTTACAATATATTTATGCAGATAGCCAGCCCAGTTACTTTATGTACTCTCCCAATGATGTAAATACCAAACCTAGACAAGGCCCACCCTGCCCCTCAGAACTCGCCTTACAATATATTTATGTAGATAGCCAGCCCAGTTACTTTATGTACTCTCCTAGTGATGTAAATACCAAACCTAGACAAGGCCCATCCTGCCCCTCAGAACTCGCCTTACAATATATTTATGTAGATAGCCAGCCCAGTTACTTTATGTACTCTCCCAATGATGTAAATACCAAACCTAGACAAGGCCCACCCTGCCCCTCAGAACTTGCCTTACAATATATTTATGTAGATAGCCAGCCCAGTTACTTTATGTACTCTCCCAATGATGTAAATACCAAACCTAGACAAGGCCCACCCTGCCCCTCAGAACTCGCCTTACAATATATTTATGTAGATAGCCAGCCCAGTTACTTTATGTACTCTCCCAATGATGTAAATACCAAACCTAGACAAGGCCCATCCTGCCCCTCAGAACTCGCCTTACAATATATTTATGTAGATAGCCAGCCCAGTTACTTTATGTACTCTCCCAATGATGTAAATACCAAACCTAGACAAGGCCCACCCTGCCCCTCAGAACTCGCCTTACAATATATTTATGCAGATAGCCAGCCCAGTTACTTTATGTACTCTCCCAGTGATGTAAATACCAAACCTAGACAAGGCCCACCCTGCCCCTCAGAACTTGCCTTACAATATATTTATGTAGATAGCCAGCCCAGTTACTTTATGTACTCTCCCAATGATGTAAATACCAAACCTAGACAAGGCCCATCCTGCCCCTCAGAACTCGCCTTACAATATATTTATGTAGATAGCCAGCCCAGTTACTTTATGTACTCTCCCAATGATGTAAATACCAAACCTAGACAAGGCCCACCCTGCCCCTCAGAACTCGCCTTACAATATATTTATGTAGATAGCCAGCCCAGTTACTTTATGTACTCTCCCAATGATGTAAATACCAAACCTAGACAAGGCCCATCCTGCCCCTCAGAACTCGCCTTACAATATATTTATGTAGATAGCCAGCCCAGTTACTTTATGTACTCTCCCAATGAGGTAAATATTGTAAGTTTCTATAGCTATTTTGGTTCCTCTCCACTTTCTCCTCTTTACTTCGTTTCAGTTCTCTACTCTTAGTCCCTCCCGGTCCCAGCCCTTCTCTTCTCCCCTTTTCTTGCCTGCTCCCCTCACCCCACCCCCCGTTAAATGTAACTTTCCTTTCTTTGAGTGAATTGTAAACCGGCGTGATGTGTGTCACGGTAGGGCTCCGGTCAGGAGTCGAGAACACCACTAACAGGGGTGTCTCTGGGTGGAGAGAGGCAGGGTTACAGACGAGTCCAGATGCTGGCTGGTGCAGGCAGGAATGAATGAACCCTATGGGCAAGTGGGAAGGTGGAATAGGCAAATGGAGTTTCACACTGACTGTGGGATACCTAATATCAGATGCATGAAGGTAAGGGTGAACTTAAGTACTGGTACTGCATGGAGGTATGTATGAATGTGAATGCAGGTACAGGTGTACAGGAAACTGGAACTGGGTGCTGGTAAGGATGAATTCAGGAAGCGTGCAGGTAAGAGTGATAATGGCTGGAGGTATAAGTGACTGGTTTGAGGAAACAAGACTGACAGAGAACGGTACAGACAAACCAGGACAGCACTGACAATGAACATAAAACACATAGGCCCGAAGGCAGCAGAGCAGGGCAAAGGGCCCGTAGGCCACACACACACACAGAAGGCAGAGGGCCCGTAGGCCCACACACACACAGACAGAAGGCAGAGGGCCCGTAGGCCACCCACACACACAGAAGGCAGAGGGCCCGTAGGACACACACACACACACAGAAGGCAGAGGGCCCGTAGGCCACCCACACACACAGAAGGCAGAGGGCCCGTAGGCCACACAGACACACAGAAGGCAGAGGGCCCGTAGGCCACACAGACAGCAGAGGGCCCGTAGGCCACACACACACACACAGAAGGCAGAGGGCCCGTAGGCCACACACACACACACAGAAGGCAGAGGCCCGTAGGCCACACACATACACACAGAAGGCAGAGGGCCCGTAGGCCACACACACACACAGAAGGCAGAGGGCCCGTAGGCCACACACACACACACAGAAGGCAGAGGGCCCGTAGGCCACACACACACACAGAAGGCAGAGGCCCGTAGGCCACACACACACACACAGAAGGCAGAGGGCCCGTAGGCCACTCACACACACAGAAGGCAGAGGGCCCGTAGGACACACACACACACACAGAAGGCAGAGGGCCCGTAGGCCCACACACACACAGACAGAAGGCAGAGGGCCCGTAGGCCACACACACACACACACACACACAGAAGGCAGAGGGCCCGTAGGCCACACACACACACAGAAGGCAGAGGGCCCGTAGGCCACACACACATACAGAAGGCAGGGGGCCCGTAGACCACACACACACACAGAGCAAGGCGAGTCAGGTCAGAAGGCCCGTAGGCCACACACACACACACAGAAGGCAGAGGGCCCGTAGGCCACACACACACACAGAAGGCAGAGGGCCCGTAGGCCACACACACACACAGAAGGCAGGGGGCCCGTAGGCCACACACACACACAGAGCAAGGCGAGTCAGGTCAGAAGGCTCGTAGGCCAAACACAGCAAGCAAGGCAATACAGAACAGGACAGAAGGCCCGAAGGCCCGAAGGCCCGAAGGCCAAACACCGCAAGCAAGGCAACACAGAAGCAGACAGAAGGCCCGAAGGCCAAGCACGGGAGGCTAGAGCAGGGAGCCCAGGCGAGCTCGATGCTGAAGCGCCGATGGTACTGCTAGACAGGGTTATAAAGACAAGAGTGGTGTATAGAGTAGACAGTAAGGAAGGAGTGGGCCAGCCAGAAGGACATGCTCGAGGAGGACCTCTAGTGGTGAGGCGGCTACAAAGCAGGCATAGCCCTAACAATGTGTTCTACGAATGTCGGTATATTAAAAGTCCATAAATAAACAAACAAATAAATAAATAAATGTTAGGTTCGGGGGGGTTGGACGCGCATTTTCGGCCCCTTACCGAATAAGGGGTAACGTTAGCGCCTCGAAAACGTGTGTCCAATCGAGGGTTAAGAGTGCGCTCTGTGCTTAGAAAATACTCTTATGATAGAAACTGGATCTGCCTGGCAGGCTGCAAGTTCTCTCATTACTGGGAAGTCCTATTGCACACAGAGAGGTAGGTCTGCCTGACAGGCCAGGTATTCGGGCATCCAGGGGGGTGGCTGGCAGTGTGGACAGACTGGATGCTGCTGCCTCACGCTTCCCTCTGCCCCTGGGACCTCAGGTCAGCCTGCTCCAGTCCTCGGCCACCTGCCTTTCCTCAGGCGGAGCCAGGTACTAACGTTTATTAAGAACAGGACGAGCCTCTAACACAGATCCTAAGCTTTCCCTAAAAGCAGAGCACGTCCTGCTGCTAACTCAACCTTTCCCTCCCCTCCTGGGTCCTAGCTCTCCCCCCACCCTGCCTCTCTCCTCAGAGCACAGGATTCCTCCATCCTCCATCCCGCATCCTTGGGGTCTTTATATTCCAATAATCACAGCTGCAAAAGGCAGGGAGAGGAAGGGAGCCGCAGGACTTCCTGCTCCAGACTGAGCTTGCCACGCTCACCAGGGCAGGATAGAGAAGACTCCTGCCGGCCAGCGCAGACTCAGCCCGGAGAAAGGTCCCAGTGCAGCCCTCTCCTTCCCACTCTGCCACCAGTTTCTTCTTCAGGGCTGGGGCGTAAGGGGGGATGCAGAAGAAAAATTAAAGAATACATTTATCTACAGCAGGATTAAATCTTATTTCTGAAGTTCCTCCCATTCCTCGGAAAAGCCTTTGCAGGCCTCTCTTGAAAGGAACAATTTTGGTTTTTCTTTTTCCTGTTAGTGTGGAAAGAATCTGTTCTCCACCTGGTCCCGAAGGCACATATGCTCTCTGTATAAGGCAGAGGCAGCTATTTATACCAGCACCCTACATCTGTAATATTTCCATGTATGCACATCCCCACCATCCCCTCCCCTCCCACCAGCCAGGAGGGAACGGCAGTCCCAGGGGGGAGAGACGGAGGGCCTCGGTAAGGTGCTCCAGTGACCCCCATCCCCCACAACCAGAGCCCAGGAAGAGACAGAGAGCCAGGAGGAACTGAGCCAGGAGGAGACACAGACAGCTCAGAGGCAGAAAATAAGAGGAAGGGGCAGGAGAAGCAGACACGGGGGTAACACATGTAATATTCTCCTGTCAATAAAGTTACCTGACTCTGAGATACAGGGGCAGGAAGCACAGGAGGTAGGAGGTACAGGGGTAACACATGTAATATTGTCCTGTCAATAAAGTTACCTGACTCTGAGATACAGGGGCAGGAAGCACAGGAGGTAGTAGACACAGGGGTAACACATGTAATATTGTCCTGTCAATAAAGTTACCTGACTCTGAGATACAGGGGCAGGAAGCACAGGAGGTAGGGGGTACAGAGGCAGGAGAAGGAGACAGGGGTAACACATGTAATATTGTCCTGTCAATAAAGTTACCTGACTCTGAGATACAGGGGCAGGAAGCACAGGAGGTAGGAGGTACAGGGGTAACACATGTAATATTGTCCTGTCAATAAAGTTACCTGACTCTGAGATACAGGGGCAGGAAGCACAGGAGGTAGGAGGTACAGGGGTAACACATGTAATATTGTCCTGTCAATAAAGTTACCTGACTCTGAGATACAGGGGCAGGAAGCACAGGAGGTAGGAGACACAGGGGTAACACATGTAATATTGTCCTGTCAATAAAGTTACCTGACTCTGAGATACAGGGGCAGGAAGCACAGGAGGTAGGGGGTACAGAGGCAGGAGAAGGAGACACAGGGGTAACACATGTAATATTGTCCTGTCAATAAAGTTACCTGACTCTGAGATAGAGGGGCAGGAAGCACAGGAGGTAGGGGGTACAGGGGCAGGAGATGCAGACACAGGGGTAACACATGTAATATTGTCCTGTCAATAAAGTTACCTGACTCTGAGGTACAGGGGCAGGAAGCACAGGAGGTAGGGGGTACAGAGGCAGGAGAAGGAGACACAGGGGTAACACATGTAATATTGTCTTGTCAATAAAGTTACCTGACTCTGAGATACAGGGTCAGGAAGCACAGGAGGTAGGGGGTACAGGGGCAGGAGATGCAGACACAGGGGTAACATGTAATATTGTCCTGTCAATAAAGTTACCTGACTCTGAGATACAGGGGCAGGAAGCACAGGAGGTAGGAGGACAGGGGTAACACATGTAATATTGTCTTGTCAATAAAGTTACCTGACTCTGAGATACAGGGGCAGGAAGCACAGGAGGTAGGGGGTACAGGGGCAGGAGAAGGAGACACAGGGGTAACACATGTAATATTGTCCTGTCAATAAAGTTACTTGACTCTGAGATACAGGGGCAGGAAGCACAGGAGGTAGGAGGTACAGGGGTAACACATGTAATATTGTCTTGTCAATAAAGTTACCTGACTCTGACATACAGGAGCAGGAAGCACAGGAGGTAGGGGGTACAGGGGCAGGAGATGCAGACACAGGGGTAACACATGTAATATTGTCCTGTCAATAAAGTTACCTGACTCTGAGATACAGGGGCAGGAAGCACAGGAGGTAGGGGGTACAGGGGCAGGAGATGCAGACACAGGGGTAACACATGTAATATTGTCCTGTCAATAAAGTTACCTGACTCTGAGGTACAGGGGCAGGAAGCACAGGAGGTAGGGGGTACAGGGGCAGGAGATGCAGACACAGGGGTAACACATGTAATATTGTCCTGTCAATAAAGTTACCTGACTCTGAGATACAGGGGCAGGAAGCACAGGAGGTAGGAGGTACAGGGGTAACACATGTAATATTGTCTTGTCAATAAAGTTACCTGACTCTGAGATACAGGGGCAGGAAGCACAGGAGGTAGGGGGTACAGGGGCAGGAGAAGGAGACACAGGGGTAACACATGTAATATTGTCCTGTCAATAAAGTTACTTGACTCTGAGATACAGGGGCAGGAAGCACAGGAGGTAGGAGGTACAGGGGTAACACATGTAATATTGTCTTGTCAATAAAGTTACCTGACTCTGAGATACTGGAGCAGGAAGCACAGGAGGTAGGGGGTACAGGGGCAGGAGAAGGAGACACAGGGGTAACACATGTAATATTGTCCTGTCAATAAAGTTGCCTGACTCTGAGATACAGGGGCAGGAAGCACAGGAGGTAGGGGGCAGGGGCAGGAGATGCAGACACAGGGGTAACACATGTAGTATTGTCCTGTCAATAAAGTTACCTGACTCTGAGATACAGGGGCAGGAAGCACAGGAGGTAGGGGGTACAGGGGCAGGAGATGCAGACACAGGGGTAACACATGTAATATTGTCCTGTCAATAAAGTTACCTGACTCTGAGATACAGGGGCAGGAAGCACAGGAGGTAGGGGGTACAGGGGCAGGAGATGCAGACACAGGGGTAACACATGTAATATTGTCCTGTCAATAAAGTTACCTGACTCTGAGATACAGGGGCAGGAAGCACAGGAGGTAGGGGGCAGGGGTACCAGAAGGAGAAGGAGACACAGGGGTAACACATGTAATATTGTCCTGTCAATAAAGTTACCTGACTCTGAGATACAGGGGCAGGAAGCACAGGAGGTAGGGGGTACAGGGGCAGGAGATGCAGACACAGGGGTAACACATGTAATATTGTCCTGCCAATAAAGTTACCTGACTCTGAGATACAGGGGCAGGAAGCACAGGAGGTAGGAGGTACAGGGGTAACACATGTAATATTGTCCTGTCAATAAGGTTACCTGACTCTGAGATACAGGGGCAGGAAGCACAGGAGGTAGGGGGTACAGGGGCAGGAGATGCAGACACAGGGGTAACACATGTAATATTGTCCTGCCAATAAAGTTACCTGACTCTGAGATACAGGGGCAGGAAGCACAGGAGGTAGGAGGTACAGGGGTAACACATGTAATATTGTCCTGCCAATAAAGTTACCTGACTCTGAGATAGAGGGGCAGGAAGCACAGGAGGTAGGAGGTACAGGGGTAACACATGTAATATTGTCCTGTCAATAAAGTTACCTGACTCTGAGATACAGGGGCAGGAAGCACAGGAGGTAGGGGGTACAGGGGCAGGAGATGCAGACACAGGGGTAACACATGTAATATTGTCTTGTCAATAAAGTTACCTGACTCTGAGATACAGGAGCAGGAAGCACAGGAGGTAGGGGGTACAGGGGCAGGAGATGCAGACACAGGGGTAACACATGTAATATTGTCCTGCCAATAAAGTTACCTGACTCTGAGATAGAGGGGCAGGAAGCACAGGAGGTAGGAGGTACAGGGGTAACACATGTAATATTGTCCTGTCAATAAAGTTACCTGACTCTGAGATACAGGGGCAGGAAGCACAGGAGGTAGGGGGTACAGGGGCAGGAGATGCAGACACAGGGGTAACACATGTAATATTGTCCTGTCAATAAAGTTACCTGACTCTGAGATACAGGGGCAGGAAGCACAGGAGGTAGGGGGTACAGGGGCAGGAGATGCAGACACAGGGGTAACACATGTAATATTGTCCTGTCAATAAAGTTACCTGACTCTGAGATACAGGGGCAGGAAGCGTAGGAGGGACAGGGGCAGGAGATATGTGGAGGGGCAGGAGATAGAGTAATATGGAGAAAGAAAGGGGCAGAATATATGAAGCTGGGGCAGAAGGAACAGGGGAAAGGTAGGAACTATAGGGGAAGGAGGTAGAGAGCAAGGGCAGAAGCTGTGGAGAGAGGGAAGGAGGTAGAGATGGGAGCAGAGGATGGAGGAACAGGAGGGCAGACGATAGGGGGAGGGGAGAATGGGGAGCACATACAGGGACGGGAGAGGAGGTAAAATGGAAAGGCAGAGTCTGGGGACAGGAGGGGGGATCTCAGGCAGAGAAGGGAAAGTGATAGAGAGGGGGGAGCACTCACCCTGGCAGACGATTCACGGGATCTCCACCATCTCATGCACAGGCTGCACTCCCCGAGTATAGAGAGGGGGGAGCACTCACCCTGGCAGACGATTCACGGGATCTCCACCATCTCATGCACAGGCTGCACTCCCCGGGTATAGAGAGGGGGTAGCACTCACCCTGGCAGACGATTCACGGGATCTCCACCATCTCATGCACAGGCTGCACTCCCCGGGTATAATCCGTGCGTTCCCCTCCTTCAGGGATTGGAGAGGGGGGAGAGCTGCCTCGCAGACGATTCACGGGATCTCCACCATCTCATGCACAGGCTGCACTCCCCGGGTATAGAGAGGGGGGAGCACTCACCCTGGCAGACGATTCACGGGATCTCCACCATCTCATGCACAGGCTGCACTCCCCGGGTATAGAGAGGGGGGAGCACTCACCCTGGCAGACGATTCACGGGATCTCCACCATCTCATGCACAGGCTGCACTCCCCGGGTATAATCCGTGCGTTCCCCTCCTTCAGGGACTGGAGAGGGGGGAGAGCTGCCTCGCAGACGATTCACGGGATCTCCACCATCTCATGCACAGGCTGCACTCCCCGGGTATAATCCGTGCCTTCCCCTCCTTGCAGGGACTGGAGAGGGGGGAGAGCTGCCTCGGAGCATCCGCTGAAATCCGATCCCCAGCCCTGCTCCGGATAATTTATTCAGGGCTGGCAGGGGGGGGGGCCCAGCCTTGCTTCAGGACCAGATCCAAGACAAAACATGGAAAACTTGCAGCTGTGGCCAGAGACTGCGGCAACAAAGGCCTGGGCTACAGGGGAGGGGAGAGGAAAGATGGAGGCCGAGAGAGAACAAAGAGCAGAGGGGAGGGAGGGAAGGAGGGAGGGAGGGAGAGGGAAGCTGAAACTTCAGACATCCTTTTAGGTTAATCAGGAAAAGGGGGGAGGGGAGAGCGGTAACTGTTTCTGCAGACTTTGCGCTTTCCAGGGGAAGGAGGGGGCCTGGGTGTCTGCATCAGGCCCAGCACAGCTCTCCCTCCTCCTCACTTCTGCACATGACCCCAGCATCCCAGAGAGGAGAGCCCCAAATCCCAGCCAGGGCCCCCAGACTGAATGAGGAGGAGCAGCGGGGAGCCCTGCACTCACACACTGATAGAGCTAAGGATGCTGGGGGCCCCCAAACTCCCAGCCAGGACCCCCAGACTGACTGAGGAGGAGCAGCGAGGAGCACTGCACTCACACACTGATAGAGCTAAGGATGCTGGGGCCCCCAAACTCCCAGCCAGCGCCCCCAGACTAACTGAGCAGGGGTAGCGAGGAGTCCTGCACTCACACACTGATAGAGCTAAGGATGCTGGGGCCCCCAAACTCCCAGCCAGCGCCCCCAGACTGACTGAGCAGGGGCAGCGGGGAGCCCTGCACTCACACACTGATAGAGCTAAGGATGCTGGGGCCCCCAAACTCCCAGCCAGGGCCCCCAGACTGACTGAGCAGGGGCAGCGAGGAGCCCTGCACTCACACAGTGATAGAGCTAAGGATGCTGGGGGCCCCCAAACTCCCAGCCAGGGCCCCCAGACTGACTGATCAGGGGCAGTGGGGGGTCCTGCACTCACACATTGATAGAACTAAGGATGCTGGGGCCCCCGAACTCCCAGCCAGGGCCCCCAGACTGACTGAGCAGGGGCAGCAAGGAGCCCTGCACTCACACATTGATAGAGCTAAGGATGCTGGGGGCCCCCGAACTCCCAGCCAGGGCCCCCAGACTGAATGATCAGGGGCAGCAAGGAGCCCTGCACTCACACATTGATAGAGCTAAGGATGCTGGGGGCCCCCGAACTCCCAGCCAGGAGCCCCAGACTAACTGAGCAGGGACAGCGAGGAGCCCTGCACTCATACACTGATAGAGCTAAGGATGCTGGGGGCCCCCAAACTCCCAGCCAGGGCCCCCAGACTGACTGAGCAGGGGCAGCGAGGAGCCCTGCACTCACACACTGATAGAGCTAAGGATGCTGGGGGCCCCCAAACTCCCAGCCAGGACCCCCAGACTGACTGAGCAGGGACAGCGAGGAGCCCTGCACTCACACACTGATAGAGCTAAGGATGCTGGGGCCCCCAAACTCCCAGCCAGGGCCCCTAGACTGACTGAGCAGGGGCAGCGAGGAGCCCTGCACTCACACACTGATAGAGCTAAGGATGCTGGGGCCCCCAAACTCCCAGCCAGGGCCTCCAGACTGAGCAGGAGCAGCAGGAAGCCCTGCACTCACACACTGATAGAGCTAAGGATGCTGGGGCCCCCAAAATCCCAGCCAGGACCCCCAGACTGACTGAGCAGGGGCAGCGAGGAGCCCTGCACTCACACACTGATAGAGCTAATGATACTGGGGCCCCCAAACTCCCAGCCAGGGCCCCCAGACTGACTGAGCAGGGGCAGCGGGGAGCCCTGCACTCACACACTGATAGAGCTAAGGATGCTGGGGCCCCCAAACTCCCAGCCAGGGCCCCTAGACTGACTGAGCAGGGGCAGCGAGGAGCCCTGCACTCACACACTGATAGAGCTAAGGATGCTGGGGGCCCCCGAACTCCCAGCCAGGGCCCCCAGACTGACTGATCAGGGGCAGCGGGGAGCCCTGCACTCACACATTGATAGAGCTAAGGATGCTGGGGGCCCCCAAACTCCCAGCCAGGGCCCCCAGACTGATTGAGCAGGGGCAGTGGGGAGCCCTGCACTCACACACTGATAGAGCTAAGGATGCTGGGGCCCCCAAACTCCCAGCCAGGGCCCCCAGACTGACTGAGCAGGGGCAGCGAGGAGTCCTGCACTCACACAGTGATAGAGCTAAGGATGCTGGGGCCCCCAAACTCAGAGCCAGGACCCCCAGACTGACAGCGCAGGGGCAGCGAGGAGCCCTGCACTCACACACTGATAGAGCTAAGGATGCTGGGGCCCCCAAACTCCCAGCCAGGGCCCCCAGACTGAGCAGGGGCAGTGGGGAACCCTGCACTTACACACTGATAGAGCTAAGGATGCTGGGGCCCCCAAACTCCCAGCCAGGGCCCCCAGACTGACTGAGCAGGGGCAGCGGGGAGCCCTGCACTCACACACTGATAGAGCTAAGGATGCTGGGGCCCCCAAACTCCCAGCCAGGAGCCCCAGACTAACTGAGCAGGGACAGCGAGGAGCCCTGCACTCACACACTGATAGAGCTAAGGATGCTGGGGGCCCCCAAACTCCCAGCCAGGGCCCCCAGACTGACTGAGCAGGGGCAGCGAGGAGCCCTGCACTCACACACTGATAGAGCTAAGGATGCTGGGCCCCCAAACTCCCAGCCAGGGCCCCCAGACTGACTGAGCAGGAGCAGCAGGAAGCCCTGCACTCACACACTGATAGAGCTAAGGATGCTGGGGCCCCCAAAATCCCAGCCAGGACCCCCAGACTGACTGAGCAGGGGCAGCGAGGAGCCCTGCACTCACACACTGATAGAGCTAATGATGCTGGGGCCCCCAAACTCCCAGCCAGGGCCCCCAGACTGACTGAGCAGGGGCAGCGGGGAGCCCTGCACTCACACACTGATAGAGCTAAGGATGCTGGGGCCCCCAAACTCCCAGCCAGGGCCCCTTGACTGAGCAGGGGCAGCGAGGAGCCCTGCACTCACACACTGATAGAGCTAAGGATGCTGGGGGCCCCCGAACTCCCAGCCAGGGCCCCCAGACTGACTGATCAGGGGCAGCGGGGAGCCCTGCACTCACATTGATAGAGCTAAGGATGCTGGGGGCCCCCAAACTCCCAGCCAGGGCCCCCAGACTGACTGAGCAGGGGCAGTGGGGAGCCCTGCACTCACACACTGATAGAGCTAAGGATGCTGGGGCCCCCAAACTCCCAGCCAGGGCCCCCAGACTGACTGAGCAGGGGCAGCGAGGAGTCCTGCACTCACACAGTGATAGAGCTAAGGATGCTGGGGCCCCCAAACTCAGAGCCAGGACCCCCAGACTGACAGCGCAGGGGCAGTGAGGAGCCCTGCACTCACACACTGATAGAGCTAAGGATGCTGGGGCCCCCAAACTCCCAGCCAGGGCCCCCAGACTGACTGAGCAGGGGCAGTGGGGAACCCTGCACTCACACACTGATAGAGCTAAGGATGCTGGGGCCCCCAAACTCCCAGCCAGGGCCCCCAGACTGACTAACAGGAGCAGTAGGAAGTCCTGCACTCACACACTGATAGAGCTAATGATGCTGGGGCCCCCAAAATCCCAGCCAGGACCCCCAGACTGACTGAGCAGGAGCAGCAGGAAACCCTGCACTCACAAACTGATAGAGCTAATGTTGCTGGGGCCCCCAAAATCCCAGCCAGGACCCCCAGACTGACTGAGCAGGGGCAGCGAGGAGCCCTGCACTCACACAGTGATAGAGCTAAGGATGCTGGGGGCCCCCAAACTCCGAGCCAGGGCCCCCAGACTGACTGAGCAGGGGCAGCGAGGAGCCCTGCACTCACACACTGATAGAGCTAAGGATGCTGGGGCCCCCAAACTCCCAGCCAGGGCCCCCAGACTGACTGAGCAGGGGCAGCGAGGAGCCCTGCACTCACACAGTGATAGAGCTAAGGATGCTGGGGGCCCCCAAACTCCCAGCCAGGGCCCCCAGACTGATCAGGGGCAGTGGGGGTCCTGCACTCACACATTGATAGAGCTAAGGAGGCTGGGGCCCCCAAACTCCCAGCCAGGGCCCCCAGACTGACTGAGCAGGGGCAGCAAGGAGCCCTGCACTCACACACTGATAGAGCTAAGGATGCTGGGGGCCCCCGAACTCCCAGCCAGGGCCCCCAGACTGACTGAGCAGGGGCAGCGAGGAGCCCTGCACTCACACATTGATAGAGCTAAGGATGCTGGGGGCCCCCGAACTCCCAGCCAGGGCCCCCAGACTGAATGATCAGGGGCAGCGAGGAGCCCTGCACTCACACATTGATAGAGCTAAGGATGCTGGGGGCCCCCGAACTCCCAGCCAGGGCCCCCAGACTGACTGAGCAGGGGCAGCAAGGAGCCCTGCACTCACACATTGATAGAGCTAAGGATGCTGGGGGCCCCCGAACTCCCAGCCAGGGCCCCCAGACTGACTGAGCAGGGGCAGCAAGGAGCCCTGCACTCACACATTGATAGAGCTAAGGATGCTGGGGGCCCCCGAACTCCCAGCCAGGGCCCCCAGACTGACTGAGCAGGGGCAGCAAGGAGCCCTGCACTCACACATTGATAGAGCTAAGGATGCTGGGGGCCCCCGAACTCCCAGCCAGGGCCCCCAGACTGAATGATCAGGGGCAGCAAGGAGCCCTGCACTCACACACTGATAGAGCTAAGGATGCTGGGGGCCCCAAACTCCCAGCCAGGGCCCCCAGACTGAATGATCAGGGGCAGCAAGGAGCCCTGCACTCACACATTGATAGAGCTAAGGATGCTGGGGGCTCCCGAACTCCCAGCCAGGGCCCCCAGACTGACTGATCAGGGGCAGTGGGGGGTCCTGCACTCACACTCTGATAGAGCTAAGGATGCTGGGGGCCCCCAAACTCCCAGCCAGGATCCCCAGACTGAATGATCAGGGGCAGCAAGGAGCCCTGCACTCACACATTGATAGAGCTAAGGATGCTGGGGGCCCCCGAACTCCCAGCCAGGGCCCCCAGACTGACTGATCAGGGGCAGTGGGGGGTCCTGCACTCACACTCTGATAGAGCTAAGGATGCTGGGGGCCCCCGAACTCCCAGCCAGGGCCCCCAGACTGACTGATCAGGGGCAGTGGGGGGTCCTGCACTCACACTCTGATAGAGCTAAGGACGCTGGGGGCCCCCGAACTCCCAGCCAGGGCCCCCAGACTGACTGATCAGGGGCAGTGGGGGGTCCTGCACTCACACTCTGATAGAGCTAAGGATGCTGGGGGCCCCCGAACTCCCAGCCAGGGCCCCCAGACTGACTGATCAGGGGCAGTGGGGGGTCCTGCACTCACACTCTGATAGAGCTAAGGATGCTGGGGGCCCCCAAACTCCCAGCCAGGGCCCCCAGACTGACTGATCAGGGGCAGTGGGGGGTCCTGCACTCACACTCTGGTAGAGCTAAGGATGCTGGGGGCCCCCAAACTCCCAGCCAGGGCCCCCAGACTGACTGATCAGGGGCAGTGGGGGGTCCTGCACTCACACTCTGATAGAGGGGTGCTCAGTGCTGAGGGCCCGTTTCCCTAATCTGCACCCTGCCACTCCTCCTTGGCAAGTGATGGGATATTTAGCTGCGAGGTTGCTAGTGATATATGTGCGTCCTAGTGCCTCCTCGCCAGCCGGCACCCTGGAGAGGTCGGATGTCAGCGGGTCAATGAAACGGACGCTCGTTAACTGAGTTTCCCTTTTCCTAACCTGACCGAGGGCACACTTTATTTTTTATTTTTGTATTTTTTTTTACTTTTTCTCTTTTTTGTTCCTCTGACCTAATATCGCCATAATATTAAGTCGGACGAAGTAAACAGACGCAGTATTTTCTGCTTTTCTGTGCACTTTTCTGGGCTGCTGCCGGGGTTAATTTCTGAGGGTGGTCGGGCGCACCTTTGCATTTGCTTGTGATGAGCGCTGTTAGTTTTGCGGGGGCTTGGACACATTTTGGATGCGCTAATCCCCTTATGCAATAAGGGGTTGTGGATGGCGTCCAAAACCTGCGTCCATCCACGGGTTAAACAGTGCACTCGGCTGAGCGCAATGTGTTGGATCGGCCTGAAGAAATGATAAACACAGTATCGTAGTAATGATGGCAGATAAAGACCACAAGCTCCGTCCACTTTGCCCAGAAATGTGCTTATTGTAATAATTGCCACTCCATGGAGGTTACCCTGATGTGTTCTGATAAGGGTAGTAACTGCCGCTCCGTGCAGGTTACCCCCATGTTTCTGTTAAGGGCAGTAACTGCCACTCCGTGCAGGTTACCCCCATGTTTCTGTTAAGGGTAGTGACTGCCGCTCTGTGTAGGTTACCCCCATGTTTCTGTTAAGGGCAGTAACTGCCACTCCGTGCAGGTTACCCCCATGTTTCTGTTAAGGGTAGTGACTGCCGCTCTGTGCAGGTTACCCCCATGTTTCTGTTAAGGGTAGTAACTGCCACTCCATGGAGGTCACCCTGATGTGTTCTGATAAGGATAGTAACTGCCGCTCCGTGCAGGTTATCCCCATGTTTCTGTTAAGGGTAGTGACTGCCGCTCTGTGTAGGTTACCCCCATGTTTCTGTTAAGGGTAGTGACTGCCGCTCTGTGTAGGTTACCCCCATGTTTCTGTTAAGGGTAGTAACTGCCGCTCCATGCAGTTTACCCCCATGTTTCTGTTAAGGGCAGTAACTGCCGCTCCATGCAGGTTACCCCCATGTTTCTGTTAAGGGTAGTGACTGCCGCTCTGTGCAGGTTACCCCCATGTTTCTGTTAATGTAGTAACTGCCGCTCCATGCAGTTTACCCCCATGTTTCTGTTAAGGGCAGTAACTGCCGCTCCATGCAGGTTACCCCCATGTTTCTGTTAAGGGCAGTAACTGCCGCTCCATGCAGGTTACCCCCATGTTTCTGTTAAGGGTAGTGACTGCCGCTCCATGCAGGTTATCCCCATGTTTCTGTTAAGGGTAGTGACTGCCGCTCCGTGCAGGTTACCCCCATGTTTCTGTTAAGGGTAGTAACTGCCGCTCCGTGCAGGTTATCCCTATGTTTCTGTCAAGGGCAGTAACTGCTGCTCCGTGCAGGTTACCCCCATGTTTCTGTTAAGGGTAGTAACTGCCGCTCCATGCAGGTTACCCCCATGTTTCTGTTAAGGGTAGTAACTGCCGCTCCATGCAGGATACCCCCATGTTTCTGTTAAGGGCAGTAACTGCCGCTCCATGCAAGTTACCCCCATGTTTCTGTTAAGGGTAGTAACTGCTGCTCCGAGCAGGTTACCCCCATGTTTCTGTTAAGGATAGTAACTGCTGCTCCGTGCAGGTCACCCCCATGTTTCTGTTAAGGGCAGTAACTGCCGCTCCGTGCAGGTTACCCCCATGTTTCTGTTAAGGGCAGTAACTGCCGCTCCATGCAGGTTAGCCCCATGTTTCTCTTAAGGGCAGTAACTGCCGCTCCTTGCAGATTACCCCCATGTTTCTGTTAAGGGCAGTAACTGCCGCTCCATGCAGATTACCCCCATGTTTCTGTTAAGGGTAGTAACTGCCGCTCCCTGCAGGTTTCCCCCATGTTTCTGTTAAGGGTAGTAACTGCCGCTCCGTGCAGGTTACCCCCATGTTTCTGTTAAGAGTAGTAACTGCCGCTCCATGCAGGTTACCCCCATGTTTCTGTTAAGGGTAGTAACTGCCGCTCCGTGCAGGTTACCCCCATGTTTCTGTTAAGGGTAGTAACTGCCTCTCCGTGCAGGTTACCCCCATGTTTCTGTTAAGGGCAGTAACTGCCGCTCCGTGCAGGTTACCCCCATGTTTCTGTTAAGGGCAGTAACTGCCGCTCCATGGAGGTTACCCTGATGTGTTCTGATAAGGATAGTAACTGCCACTCCGTGCAGGTTACCCCCATGTTTCTGTTAAGGGCAGTAACTGCCGCTCCATGGAGGTTACCCTGATGTGTTCTGATAAGGATAGTAACTGCCACTCCGTGCAGGTTACCCCATGTTTCTGTTAAGGGTAGTAACTGCCGCTCCATGCAGGATACCCCCATGTTTCTGTTAAGGGTAGTAACTGCAGCTCCATACAGGATACCCCATGTTTCTGTTAAGGGCAGTAACTGCCTCTCCATGCAGGTTACCCCCATGTTTCTGTTAAGGGTAGTAACTGCCACTCCATGCAGGTTACCCCCATGTTTCTGTTAAGGGCAGTAACTGCCGCTCCATGCAGGTTACCTCCATGTTTCTGTTAAGGGCAGTAACTGCCACTCCATGCAGGTTACCCCCATGTTTCTGTTAAGGACAGTAACTGCAACTCCGTGCAGGTTACCCCCATGTTTCTGTTAAGGGCAGTAACTGCCGCTCCATGCAGGTTACCCCATGTTTCTGTTAAGGATAGTAACTGCCGCTCCGTGCAGGTTACCCCATGTCTCTGCTAAGGGTAGTAACTGCCGCTCCATGCAGGTTACCCCCATGTTTCTGTTACGGGTAGTAACTGCCGCTCCATGCAGGTTACCCCCATGTTTCTGTTAAGGATAGTAACTGCCGCTCCGTGCAGGTTACCCCCATGTTTCTGTTAAGTGTAGTAACTGCTGCTCTGTGCAGGTTACCCCCATGTTTCTGTTAAGGATAGTAACTGCTGCTCTGTGCAGGTTACCCCCATGTTTCTGTTAAGAGCAGTAACTGCCGCTCCGTGCAGGTTACCCCATGTCTCTGCTAAGGGTAGTAACTGCCGCTCCATGCAGGTTACCCCCATGTTTCTGTTAAGGATAGTAACTGCCGCTCCATGCAGGTTACCCCCATGTCTCTGCTAAGGGTAGTAACTGCCGCTCCATGCAGGTTACCCCATGTTACTGTTAAGGGTAGTAACTGCCGCTCCGTGCAGGTTACCCCCATGTTTCTGTTAAGGGTAGTAACTGCCACTCCATGCAGGTTACCCCCATGTTTCTGTTAAGCGTAGTAACTGCCGCTCCATGCAGGTTACCCCCATGTTTCTGTTAAGGGCAGTAACTGCCGCACCGTGCAGGTTATCCCTCATGTTTCTGTTAAGGGTAGTAACTGCCGCTCCCTGCAGGTTACCCCCATGTTTCTGTTAAGGGTAGTAACTGCCACTCCATGCAGGTTACCCCATGTTTCTGTTAAGGGTAGTAACTGCCGCTCCATGCAGATTACCCCCATGTTTCTGTTAAGGTTAGTAACTGCCGCTCCGTGCAGGTTACCCCATGTTTCTGTTAAGGGTAGTAACTGCCGCTCCATGCAGGTTACCCCCATGTTTCTGTTAAGGGTAGTAACTGCCACTCCGTGCAGGTTACCCCCATGTTTCTGTTAAGGGTAATAATTGCCGCTCCATGCAGGTTACTCCCATGTTTCTGCTAAGGGTAATAACTGCCGCTCCGTGCATGTTACCCTCATGTTTCTGCTAAGTGTAATAATTGCCATTCCCTGCAGGTTACCCTCATGTTTCTCATGTTGTATGTAATTAGCATGCTCTCATGCCTGTGTTCAGTTTCAATGTAAACCGAGATGATATGCAATATCTTGTATGAATCCCGGTATATAAAAATGTTAAATAAATAAATAAATAAATAAATACCCCCCGTGGGGGGGTAACCTGCCGCTTTGTGCAGGTTACCCTCATGTTTCTACTAAAGGTAATGACAAAAAACAGGGACCAGCTAGTGTCCAATATATTTCCACCAATTAACTAGCTGTGAAAGGTAACACAAATCATGTTGGATAAACGTACTGTTAAAAACCAACCTTTATTAAACTACTGGTTATTGATGTGTTTAAAATAATTAATTTTGAAATTTTTTAATTTTTAATTTTTGATTTTTAATTTTTGATTGTTTATTTTTTAGAGACAGGGCCCTCAGAACTGGTAAAACAGGTTTGTTAACCAAAGTTTTTATAGCCAGTGAGTTCAATCATAGGTCTCTATGTGTCTCTCTTTTCTCAATTTTTGTTAAAAACATTTCCACTCTTTGAAATGAGTAACTTTGTAATCTTCAAAGCAGATGATTAAATCTTGTTCAGTGATTGCAACAAACTAGTTCCAAGTTATAAAATATTCTCAAACAATGTGTCTAAATTACTTCAGCAGTGACTAGACTTTTTTTATTTTTGCCGCTGACTATCACACTGTTTCTGAGCGTTTTATCCGGAATAATTTGTTAGTTGGAAGCCCATAATTGATATATCTTTAAGTGATGGACAAGATTATTATGGCAATTCTTTGTCCTAAAAAATATTGCACTTATCTTAGGACTTGTTACGGTTTTCTTTTATTCTTTAAACAAGTCTGTGATGTAAGTCCCCGTTAACGTTTCGCTTAACGCTTCCTCAGGGCGGAATCTGTAGAACAAAGTAGTAAATGTGAAATGAACTTTTTATAGACAAATCTTATTTACGTTCTTTTTATATATTGTTGTACTCACGAGACTGTCTGACATGTGGGCTTCTGACTGCCGACTACCGCGGCTATGCTTGTTTTATAGTACTCCAACGTTTAGAAATGTGACCAATCTGATTGCTCGTTTTGAGCGTACTACACGTATCAACGTAATTCTGTTTTTTTATTTTTTTACCATGTGATTGACATCTCCGGCGTCTATTGCGTTCTGTCGTCTGAATTTTAAAAAGAGGGGGAAAAAACTCACCGTAGAACTTTGGTTTTATTCTCATTTAATCTTTCAATACTACATATTCCCCTCAACTAAAGCCACATGCCTTTCCTCGACCAAAGACCGAGCGTTTTCAATAGCAGGACCATCTATTTGGAATAGCATCCCCTCAAGCCTCAGATTGGAACCCTGCCTCTTAACTTTCAGAAAAAAACTCAAGATGTGGCTGTTTCACACCAAGCCTTCTCCGATCCTCCAGACAATCACTAGTCGCCATTATTCTCACCTGGACCAATGGTCTTTTATCCTCTCGAACGATGGACTCTGGCACTTCCAGGTTAAAGCACTTTAAGCTTTAACCCATATTCTCTATTGTATTATGTTACAATTACTTCCTGCCTTTACCTTCTTTCCAGCTATTTAAGCTTCCAAGTTTTTTACTCCTTGTTAAATGTAACTTTGCCTTATTCACCTCTATTGTTAATTACTTTAGTTATTGCTTCAGTTATACCCTTGTTCTATGTAAACCGATCCGATATGGTTATTACTATGAAGGTCGGTATAAAAAAGTGTTAAATAAATAAATAAAAATATATCAGAAAAGATTTTTTTGAGCAGAGTTCTTCTGCTATTTATGAATTTTTATTTTTAAATGAGGCTCAAGTTAAAGTTGTTTCTATAGGTGTTCTTGAAAAAAAAATTTTTATTTTTGAAATGTGAAATAATTATGTTCAGAATTTGTAAAAAATTCTTTTCAACAACTTTTCTATCTAATCAGACTGTTCCATTCTATTTTACTGTTTAGTCCCACCGGTTCTTCTGAACCCAGCTTGAAGATCCACTCCTGCTCTCTCACATATAGTAATTTTTCTCTGTTACCACCTCTTGCATCTGCAACAATGTGATCAACGGAGTTCATGTGTTTTATGGTTTTCTGATAGACAATGCTCCACAATAGCTGCCGTGATCCTTTTATTCTTTAAACAACTTTTGTGTTCACTTAATGGGGAGCTCAAGTTCCTGCTTGTTTGACCTATGTATGTCTTCTTACAGGGACACAGAATTACATAGATGATGAAATTGGTCTGACATGTTGTAAAATGATGTAACTTATGTATATATCCAGTTGTCACACATTTATATTCTTTCAATTCTATTGTTTGGCTACAAATTTTACAATGTCCACACTTATAATGACCTTGCAGAACTGTGCCTTCCAGCGTTGTAAAATTAGTTGTCTTGTCTTTCAAAGTGGAGGGACACAAAATCTCCTTAAGATTTCTTCCTCTTGAAAAAGCTGCTCTAAATTCAAAATTCTCCAATCCAGGAATCCATTGAATGAGATGACAGTGTTTACGCATGTTTTGAATTATCTTTGTAGACATAGGTGAATACTTGGTTACACAGGTCATCATGTTGACATCTTCTTCCTTGGAATGTGGTGTTAATAGAGCTTCCCTATCATACTATAGGGCTCTCTTAAATCCAGTGTTGATACATTTTTGGGGTATCCCCTATTCTTCAAATCTTTACACAATTGTGTTGCTTGATTTCTATAAATGTTCGTTTCTGAACAGTTTCGTCTATACCTCAAGAACTGTGAAAAAGGTAAACTTGTTTTTAATGGCACTGGATGCGCACTTCGGTAGTGTAGCATGGTGTTTCTATCAGTATTTTTCTTATATACGCTTGTCACCAAAGAACCATTTTCAGTCTTTTCCAACAAAACATCTAAAAAAGATATCTTTTTGAAATGGTAAGTTAAAGTAAACTGAATTTTTTCATCACAAGTGTTTATCCATTTGAAAAAAGAATTTAATTCTGATTCACTTCCGCTCCAAAGAATGAAAATATCATCGATATATCTTTTATATAGATGAATTTTTGAAGAAAATGGTGAATGTTTGTATCCATTCTTTTTCAAATTCAGCCATGAACAAATTAGCTAGCGAGGGAGCCATTGTTGCTCCCATCGCTGTACCAGAAATTTGTTGGTAGTATTTCTGTTGAAAAATAAAAAAATTCCTAGTTAATGCGATGGTAGCAAGTGATAAGAGAAATTCACTGGATATCCTATGGGGCCGTTTTCTTTCATCTAAGTATGTCTTGATAATTCTTAATGCTTCATCTTGTGGTATAGAGGTATAAAGGGGTAGATTTTTAAAAACTGCGCGATCGCGTACTTTTGTTTGTGCAGCAGGCGCAAACAAAAGTACGCTGGATTTTATAAGATACGCGCGTAGCTTCTAAAATCCTGGATCGGCGCGCACAAGGCTGCCGATTTTGGGCAGCTGGCGCGCCGAGCCGCGCAGCCTGCCTCCGTTCCCTCCCCTCACCTTCCCCTCCCTTCCTCTACCTAACCCACCCCCCCGGCCCTATCTAAACCCCCCCCCTACCTTTATTCATGGATTTACGCCTCCCGGAGGGAGACGTAAATCCACGCGCGCCAGCGGCCTGCTGGCGCGCCGAGACACGACCCGGGGGCGGTTCCGGAGGGCGCGGCCACACCCCCGGAATGCCCCCGGGCCGGCGCCACTCCGTGCATGTTACCCTCTTGTTTCTACTAAGGGTAAGAACTGCCGCTCCGTGCAGATT
Source organism: Rhinatrema bivittatum (assembly GCF_901001135.1). Taxonomy (NCBI): domain Eukaryota; kingdom Metazoa; phylum Chordata; class Amphibia; order Gymnophiona; family Rhinatrematidae; genus Rhinatrema; species Rhinatrema bivittatum. The sequence goes on along the minus strand of NC_042619.1, from coordinate 319,156 downwards.
TCCCTCATATTTCTACTAAGGGTAATAACTGCCACTCTGTGCATGTTACTCTCATGTTTCTACTAAAGGTAATAACTGCCCCTCCGTGCATGGTACCCCCATGTTTCTACTAAGGGTAATAACTGCCACTCCGTGCATGTTACCCTCATGTTTCTACTAAGGGCAATAACTGCCACTCCGTGCAGGCTACCCCCATGTTTCTGTTAAGGGCAGTAACTGCCGCTCCGTGCAGGCTACCCCCATGTTTCTGTTAAGGGCAGTAACTGCCGCTCCGTGCAGATTACCCTCATGTTTCTACTAAGGGTAATAACTGCCGCTCCGTGGAGGTTACCCTCATGTTTCTACTAAGGGTAATAACTGCCACTCCATGCAGGTTTCCCTCATGTTTCTACTAAGGGTAATAACTGCCACTCTGTGCATGTTACTCTCATGTTTCTACTAAAGGTAATAACTGCCCCTCCGTGCATGGTACCCCCATGTTTCTACTAATGGTAATAACTGCCACTCCGTGCATGTTACCCTCATATTTCTACTAAGGGCAATAACTGCCACTCCGTGCAGGCTACCCCCATGTTTCTGTTAAGGGCAGTAACTGCCGCTCCGTGCAGGCTACCCCCATGTTTCTGTTAAGGGCAGTAACTGCCGCTCCGTGCAGATTACCCTCATGTTTCTACTAAGGGTAATAACTGCCGCTCCGTGGAGGTTACCCTCATGTTTCTACTAAGGGTAATAACTGCCACTCCATGCAGGTTTCCCTCATGTTTCTACTAAGGGTAATAACTGCCAATCCGTGCATGTTACTCTCATGTTTCTACTAAGGGTAATAACTGCCACTCCGTGCATGTTACCCTAATGTTTCTACTAAAGGTAATAACTGCCACTCCGTGCATGTTACCCTCATGTTTCTACTAAAGGTAATAACTGCCACTCTGTGCAGGTTACCACCATGTTTCTACTAAGGGTAATAACTGCCACTCCGTGCATGTTACCTTCATGTTTCTACTAAGGGTAATAACAGCCACTCCGTGCAGGCTACCCTCTTGTTTCTACTAAAGGTAATAACTGCCACTCCGTGCAGGTTACCACCATGTTTATACTAAGGGTAATAACTGCCACTCCGTGCATGTTACCTTCATGTTTCTATGTTAAGTGTCTCAAGTGCACAAGCCCCTTAACTTTGTATATTAGTTCACTTTGCATATCTAATCCTAATCGAATGCAAATAGCTGTAACGCTGCCTGTTGACTCTCCTCTCCTGTACTTTTGTATATCATCCAGTTAACCCCCTCCCCTGTTCATTGTAATTTCCTTTCTCAGTTATTTGTAAACCGACATGATGTGTCCTACGAATGCCGGTATAAAAAAGTTTTTAAATAAATAAATAAATAAATAAATAACTGCCACTCCGTACAAGTTACCCCCATGTTTCTGTTAAAGGCAGTAACTGCCGCTCCGTGCAGGTTACCCTCATGTTTCTACTAAGGGTAATAACTGCCACTCTGTGCAGGTTACCCCGATGTTTCTACTAAGGGTAATAACTGCCACTCTGTGCAGGTTACCCCCATGTTTCTACTAAGGGTAATAACTGCCACTCTGTGCAGGGTACCGCCGCTCAATGTAGGTTAACTTGTTTGTTTATTGTAAATGTTTATTGTTTATTGTAAAGCACTGTTGCACATGTTCATTCTATTTGGCACAGCTGCAATGTTTCTGTTAATTGTGAGCCGATGCGAGGTTACTAAACAAATGTCGGTATATAAAAACTGCAAATAAATAAATAAAAAATAATAAATGTTTTGGCTAAGGGTAATAACTGCCGCTCCGTGCAGGTTACCCCCATGTTTCTGTTAAGGGTAGTAACTGCCGCTCTGTGCAGGTTACCCCCAGGTTTCTGTTAAGGATAGTAACTGCCACTCCATGCAGGTTACCCCATATCTTCTGTTAAGGGGTAGTAACTGCTGCTCTGTGCAGGTTACCCCCATGTTTCTACTAAGGGTAATAACTGCCGCTCCGTGCAGGTTACCCCCATGTTTCTGTTAAGGGTAGTAACTGCCGCTCTGTGCAGGTTACCCCCAGGTTTCTGTTAAAGATAGTAACTGCCGCTCCGTGCAGGTTACCCCCATATTTCTGTTAAGGGCAGTATCTGCCGCTCCGTGCAGGTTACCCCCATGTTTCTGTTAAGGGTAGTAACTGCCGCTCCGTGCAGGTTACCCCCATGTTTCTGTTAAGGGTAGTAACTGCCGCTCTGTGCAGGTTACCCCCAGGTTTCTGTTAAGGATAGTAACTGCCACTCCATGCAGGTTACCCCATATCTTCTGTTAAGGGTAGTAACTGCTGCTCTGTGCAGGTTACCCCCATGTTTCTACTAAGGGTAATAACTGCCGCTCCGTGCAGGTTACCCCCATGTTTCTGTTAAGGGTAGTAACTGCCGCTCTGTGCAGGTTACCCCCAGGTTTCTGTTAAGGATAGTAACTGCCACTCCATGCAGGTTACCCCATATCTTCTGTTAAGGGTAGTAACTGCTGCTCTGTGCAGGTAACCCCCATGTTTCTACTAAGGGTAATAACTGCTGCTCTGTGCAGGTAACCCCCATGTTTCTACTAAGGGTAGTAACTGCCGCTCTGTGCAGGTTACCCCCATGTTTCTGTTAAGGGTAGTAACTGCCGCTCTGTGCAGGTTACCCCCAGGTTTCTGTTAAGGATAGTAACTGCCGCTCCGTGCAAGTTACCCCCATATTTCTGTTAAGGGTAGTAACTGCCGCTCCGTGCAGGTTACCCCCATGTTTCTGTTAAGGGTAGTAACTGCCGCTCCGTGCAGGTTACCCCCATGTTTCTGTTAAGGGCAGTAACTGCCACTGCGTGCAGGTTACCCCCATGTTTCTGTTAAGGGCAGTAACTGCCGCTCCGTGCAGGTTACCCCCATGTTTCTGTTAAGGGCAGTAACTGCCGCTCCGTGCAGGTTACCCCCATGTTTCTGTTAAGGGCAGTAACTGCCGCTCCGTGCAGGTTACCCCCATGTTTCTGTTAAGGGCAGTAACTGCCGCTCCGTGCAGGTTACCCCCATGTTTCTGTTAAGGGTAGTAACTGCCGCTCCGTGCAGGTTATCCCCATGTTTCTACTAAGGGTAATAACTGCCGCTCTCTGCAGGTTACCCCCATGTTTCTGTTAAGGGTAGTAACTGCCGCTCTGTGCAGGTTACCCCCAGGTTTCTGTTAAGGGCAGTATCTGCCGCTCCGTGCAGGTTACCCCCATGTTTCTGTTAAGGGTAGTAACTGCCGCTCCGTGCAGGTTACCCCCATGTTTCTGTTAAGGGTAGTAACTGCCGCTCCGTGCAGGTTACCCCCATGTTTCTGTTAAGGGTAGTAACTGCCGCTCCGTGCAGGTTACCCCCATGTTTGTATTAAGGGCAGTAACTGCTGCTCCGTGCAGGTTACCCCCATGTTTCTGTTAAGGGTAGTAACTGCAGCTCCGTGCAGGTTACCCCCATGTTTCTATTAAGGGCAGTAACTGCTGCTCCATGCAGGTTACCCCCAGGTTTCTGTTAAGGGTAGTAACTGCAGCTCCGTGCAGGTTACCCCCATGTTTCTGTTAAGGGTAGTAACTGCTGCTCCATGCAGGTTACCCCCATGTTTCTATTAAGGGCAGTAACTGCCGCTCCATGCAGGTTACCCCCATGTTTCTGTTAAGGGTAGTAACTGCAGCTCCGTGCAGGTTACCCCCATGTTTCTGTTAAGGGTAGTAACTGCCGCTCCATGCAGGTTACCCCCAGGTTTCTGTTAAGGGTAGTAACTGCCGCTCCGTGCAGGTTACCCCCATGTTTCTATTAAGGGCAGTAACTGCTGCTCCATGCAGGTTACCCCCAGGTTTCTGTTAAGGGTAGTAACTGCAGCTCCGTGCAGGTTACCCCCATGTTTCTGTTAAGGGTAGTAACTGCTGCTCCATGCAGGTTACCCCCATGTTTCTATTAAGGGCAGTAACTGCTGCTCCGTGCAGGTTACCCCCATGTTTCTGTTAAGGGCAGTAACTGCCGCTCCGTGCAGGTTACCCCCATGTTTCTGTTAAGGGTAGTAACTGCAGCTCCGTGCAGGTTACCCCCATGTTTCTGTTAAGGGTAGTAACTGCCGCTCTATTCAGGTTACCCCCATGTTTCTGTTAAGGGCAGTAACTGCTGCTCCGTGCAGGTTACCCCCAGGTTTCTGTTAAGGGTAGTAACTGCCGCTCCGTGCAGGTTACCCCATGTCTCTGCTAAGGGTAATAACTGCCGCTCTCTGCAGGTTACCCCCATGTTTCTGTTAAGTGTAGCACTTAATGCTGGGGGCCTACACTCAGCTCACAGAGGCTTGGTGCTGCAGTCCTTCACTCATACGTAGTTATTATATTTCAAAAAGTTAAATTTATTTTCCACCTTTTTGAGAAAGGGTCATTTGGGGGTTTTTTGTTTATTTGTTTTTGTTTACTTCCCATTCCCAGTTTCTTAATCTAAACAGTTGGCATTTTTACCTGTGGTGTCCCAGCAGCATTTCCTTCTCCCCCGTCCTGGCATGGGCTGGGTCCGCTCCAGCATCTTCTCCTCCTTCCCAGCGTCCAGCAGAATCTCCTTCTGAACTAGCCTGGCAGGGTCTGAGCCAGTCCCGAATCTTCTCCTCCTCCCTGGAGTAGCAGCAGAGACTAAACCCGGCCCAGCATCATCTCTTCCCTAGAGGGATTGCAGCAGAACTAACACCTTCTCCTCCTCCCTGAGGCCCAGCACACGTTGAGCTAATGCCAGCAGCGTCTCTTGCACTCTGAGATCCAGCAGGGGCTGAGCCTCTTTCCCAGTATCTCGCAGTATACTGGTGCTTAGGGCCCAGCAGGATCTGAGCCAGTCCCAAATCTTCTCCTCCTCCCTGGAGTAGCAGCAGAGACTAAACCCGGCCCAGCATCATCTCTTCCCAAGAGGGATTGGAGCAGAACTAACAGCATCTCCTCCTCCCTGAGGCCCAGCACACGTTGAGCTAATGCCAGCAGCGTCTCTTGCACTCTGAGATCCAGCAGGGGCTGAGCCTCTTTCCCAGTATCTCGCAGTATACTGGTGCTTAGGGCCCAGCAGGATCTGAGCCAGTCCCGAATCTTCTCCTCCTCCCTGGAGTACCAGCAGAGACTAAACCCAGCCCAGCATCATCTCTTCCCTAGAGGGATTGCAGCAGAACTAACACCTTCTCCTCCTCCCTGAGGCCCAGCACACGTTGAGCTAATGCCAGCAGCATCTCTTGCACTCTGAGATCCAGCAGGGGCTGAGCCTCTTTCCCAGTATCTTCCAGTATACTGGTGCTTAGGGCCCAGCAGGATCTGAGCCAGTCCCAAATCTTCTCCTCCTCCCTGGAGTACCAGCAGAGACTAAACCCGGCCCAGTATCATCTCTTCCCTAGAGGGATTGGAGCAGAACTAACACCTTCTCCTCCTCCCTGAGGCCCAGCACACGTTGAGCTAATGCCAGCAGCGTCTCTTGCACTCTGAGATCCAGCAGGGGCTGAGCCTCTTTCCCAGTATCTCGCAGTATACTGGTGCTTAGGGCCCAGCAGGGTCTGAGCCAGTCCCAAATCTTCTCCTCCTCCCTGGAGTACCAGCAGAGACTAAACCCGGCCCAGCATCATCTCTTCCCTAGAGGGATTGGGGCAGAAGTAACAGCATCTCCTCCTCCCTGAGGCCCAGCACACGTTGAGCTAATGCCAGCAGCGTCTCTTGCACTCTGAGATCCAGCAGGGGCTGAGCCTCTTTCCCAGTATCTCGCAGTATACTGGTGCTTAGGGCCCAGCAGGATCTGAGCCTGCTCCAGAAGCATCTCCACTGGCCCACGGGCCCCGCTGAAGCCAAGCAAGGCCCATCAGTTTCTCCTTCTTCCCAGGATCCAGCGAGGGAAGAGCTAGGCCCAGGAGCATCTCCTCCTCTCCAGGGATTAGTAGGGGACAAGGCAACTCTAGTAGCATCTCCCTCACCCCGAGATCCAGCAAGGGATGAGCCCCAAAAGGATCTCCTCATCTCAAGGGCCCACTCTTCCTTTCTCTATCATTGGTTTCCCATTTTTCTACAATTTATTCTTACAAAGTGCTCATGTGCTCAGTCTGGTTTAGAGAGTAGGAGTGGTGTCTTTCACCCAAAGAGCAGACTTGGACTCTTGGAAGTCCTGAGAAGGAATGCATGTGGGTTCCTTTCTGGGGAGGAGGAGACCTGCGGCACCCACCCGCTGCTAACCACATCTACATCATTTATTTATTTACTTTATTTAAAATATGTTATAAGCCGTTCCCCTGTACGCACCCGGATCAGTCCAGACTCCGGGGGTTTGCCTGCCCTCCAGCAGATGGAGACAGAGACGTCCTATACCCCTGAGGTGCCAGTATTTCTCTGTCTCCAGCAGATGGTGGAGGTGCAAAACCTTTAGTCTGGGTTTGGTGTTAGGTGTTTAGTTTTGCTGGTATTCGTTCCTTAGGGAATATCTCTGTAAGCCTCCCAGGTCCTGGTGTAAGGTCCTGGTGGGACCATCCACCATGGTAACAGAGGCTCTGGAGCAGGGGGCTGGGAGCCCTGTAACTGCCCGCGGCTGAGGGTGATTCTGGGGAGCCCGCTTCACTCACCCTCTGAAGATCTGCACACAGGACAAAACAGCGCTGAGGTCATTTATTTAATTTCTGAGCCGGCCTAGCGGTCTCTTTCGGCCCTCCTTCCTTCCGATGCCGTTTTCGCCGTCCTTTTCGGTTCCAACGAGCTCCCGGGGGTTTGTCTTGGTCACGCTGGTTCTTTTTTCGAGCCCCGATCCTAATTTATCTCAGGGATCCTGCTGCATGGTGCGGCCTGCAGGCCAGAGTTTGTACCGGGTGCTTGTCAGGAGGGCAAGGGTCTTCGGGGAAGCCGATTCGGCGAAATTGCATCGCAGCAGCTCTAGAGCAGGCAGGGACCCTGGGAGGGCAGAATTGCTGCGGCAGCCTCAGGTCCCTTTTCTTCTCAGCGCGGGTACTGAAGCCTCACTGTGAACGTTCAGGGAGCTGGAGAAGGCTGCCCTGGGGGAGGGGAGCTCTCCTCACCTCTTTCCCCACGTCCTGCAGGCAGCGCAGAGCTAGGACTCGGGTGAGCCTTCTTCCTCGTTCACCGATAATTTTGTTTTGTTGCTGCAGAAGGCCTTCAAAGCAGCAAAGAGCCAGGGTACTCAGGTACCCCGTGAGGTCCCGCCGTCGCTGGGGGCTGGGACAGGAGCTTCATCACGCCACAAGTGTACCAAGTCACACAGTGGCATAGAAGCCCCCAAGGCCAAACGCCCTCTCCGGTCCCTTTCCTGTCAGGTGGACAGTTCAGATACGGAAGGGGTGGATGAAGGGGAGTCTCCTCCGCAAGCCCCTGGTGAGGGACCGGATGCGGATCAGGATCACCAGCTCCAGCCGGCCCGGCCAGTAGATGCACCTTAGAAGGTTTCTGCTCTTTAAAAAAAAAAAAAAAATGTACTCAAGATTGTGAAAACAGCGGCAGAAGGCGCAGCGAATTCCTTTGAGCCTCCCAGGGGGTTGGCAGGTCCTGGTGGGACCATCCCCCCTGGTATCAGAGGCAAGAACAGGGGGTTGAAGACCCGGGGACTGCTGCAGCCGGCGGGTGATACCGGGAAGCCCGACTCACTCACCCGCGGCAGGCAGCTCAGCACAGCCTTCAGAGCACTGGGGGGGGTAAAAGCGAGGGTTTTTTTTTCTGGTTGGCCAGTCCAGCGTTCTCTCCAGCTCCTCTCTGCCTGCCTTACCGCCGCACTTCAGCTCACGCCACCCGGTCTATTTTTGGCAAGCTTTCCTCAGCTGATCAGAGCTAAATTTAGCCCGAGGCTATGTCTTGTGGTGCGGCCTGCTCCGCGTGCGGCAGCGTGTGCACCTGCCTCTCTAGAGCCGGCATCTGTGCAGATTGTGTCTCTGGAGGTGAAGGGACCTCAGGGAGGTCCGCTGAGGGGAATCCCCGTGGCAGCAGCAGTTTTTCACGGCGCCCGGAGCCTGGGAGGCTTACAGCTCAGCTGCAGCCGCCTGATCCATTCATGCTTAGTACAGGGACGGAGGCCATTTTGAAAACGTTCAAGGATGCAGAGAGAGCCACGATGGAGACATGGAGTTTCCCGCCACCTCGCTCCCCGTGACCGGGGCCCTCCGAGGAGGGGCAGGTCGCAGAAGGATCGGGCTGATACTTCGGATGGTGATCCTGAGGGGGCCTCAGATGGGTCTTCTTCGTCGTTCTCCTCAGACTTGGTGAAGTTTTTTCACAAGATGTTCAAGGCACGGAGAGCATCCAAATGCAAGAGGGGCAAGGACTCTGAGGTTCCCTCCTCCCGTAAATGTCCCAAGTCCCCACCGATGGGGGGGGGGGGCATACTAAGCCTAAGCACCCTCTCAGATCCGTGGCAGGTCCGGATGATTCGTCTTCGTCGGATCTCTCTGATGGAGGAGACCCTTCCCCGCAAGACCTTCAGGGGGTAGACGCAGGCGAGGATGGTCAGCCCCTGGTGCCCAAGCAGGGAGGTGCTTCTGCGGTGGATGGTGGTGATCCCAAGGTGGTCCGTTTGTTCCTGAGAGATGAATTGGGTCCCCTTATCCCAAATATTCTGGAAGAGCTCGGAATTGAAGTCCCGCAGGAGGATTCGCGTATGGGAGCGGTGGATCCCGTGATGTTAGGTCTAAGAGGTCCGGCTCACTCTTTTTCCTTTCATATGTCGGTCACTGACCTCTTCTTCCGGGAGTGGGACACTCTGGATCTAGGTTTGAAAGTCAGCCGCACTATGGATACGTTGTACCCACTACCAGAGGATGCGCTGGAGCTGCTCAGGGTACCCAAGGTGGATGTGGCAGTCTCTGCAGTCACTACAAAGACCACCATTCCAGTCATTTATTTATTTAAAAACTTTTCTATACCGTCGCTAAGTTATATACCATCGCAACGGTTTACAAATAGGCACATAGACTAAGGTAAGTAAATGTAGGATATCGTACATTCTAACAGGTGCCAATAAAGTTCGGTTACAATTTCATAAATAAAATCATTATTTGAGTAATGTTGGTCAAGTCCAGGTATATTATTGAGTTACTATCGCTTTGAGATATTACTTCTTAAATGTAGGATTGAGTAAATTCATTCTCATCTGCATTACCCTGTACTTTCATTCTCTACCCTCCACACTCTTTAGTGGAGGCTTTTTTAAAGAGCCATGTTTTTAGATTTTTCTTAAAAGTTTTGAGATTATTCTGTAATCTGAGTTAGGGTAGCATCGTGTTCCATAGTATGGGCCCAGCCAATGATAAAGCCCTTTCTCTCACTTGGGTTAATTTTGCTGACTTTACTGAAGGGATTGTTAGTAGTGCTTTGTTTGCTGAGCGGAGGTTTCTTTGTGGAACGTGTACTCGTAAGGCTGTGTTTAGCCAGTCTGCTTCTTTATCATATATTAGTTTGTGTATGGTGCATAAGGCTTTGTATTTTATCCTGTATTCGATGGGTAACCAATGTAAGTCTGCTAGAGTTTCGGTTATATGGTCCCTCCTCTTTTATCCCGTTAGTATTCTGGCTGCAGTATTTTGGGCTGCAGTCATGGGAGCGACACCTCTAAAAGATTTGCAGGACCGAAAGTTGGAGGTACAGCTTAAAAAGATATTTGAGACCTCCGCCCTGGGAGTGCGGGCGGCCATGTGCAGCAGTTTTGCTCTGTGTGCGAGCCTGTGTTGGGTGCAGCACTTACAATCTGTGGCATCCCTTTCGGAAGCAGATACGGCTCAGGCTGGTTGTTTGGAGATGGCGGTGGCTTACAGTGCGGATGCACTGTATGATCTCCTGCACACGTCAGGAAGAACAATAGTCTCCGCCGTTTCGGCCCGCAGGCTCCTTTGGCTCAGAAATTGGTCAGCGGATGTCTCCTCGAAAGCTCAGCTGAGTTCCTTGCCTTTCAAGGGAAAGCTGCTCTTCGGCCAACAGTTGGAGGACATGATTAAGTCTCTGGGACAGAATAAGGTCCACAAGCTGCCAGAGGACAGGCCCTGGAGCAGAGGCTCTTTTCCTCAGAGATCCAGATTCCGGGGGAATCGTTTTTGGGCCTCCCGGTCTTCTGGATCCTCCTCTCATCAGGCTTTCAGCCCTGAAGGATTCGGCATGGTCCAGTCTTCTTTGGTGGCTGTGTCCAGATTACAACGGGGTGTGGATTTGGAAATTCCCTCCTGGATAGTGGTTACCGCCGATGCCAGCCTCTCTGGGTGGGGAGCGGTTTGTCGAGGAACAGCAGTGCAAGGTCAGTGGATGAGGGCGGAGTCTTTTTGGTTGATCGATCGGTTGGAGACCAGAGAGGTTCAGTTGGCGCTACAGGCCCTCCTTCCCTTAGTAGAGGGGAGATCAGTGCGGATTCTCTCCGACAATGCGACGACGGCGGCTTACATCAATCATCAGGGCAGAATTCGGAGTCGTCCAGTGGCGACGGAGGCTCAACTTTTAATCAGCTGGGCAGAACAGCACTTGTACAGGATAGCAGCCTCTCACATTGCCGGAGTGGACAATATGCAGTCTGATTTTCTCAGCTGCCACTAGTAGGATCCAGGAGAGTGGGAACTCTCTGACGAGGCTTTCAGTCTCCTGTGCAACCGATGGTCCAGGCCCGCGATGGACCTGTTGGCAACGTATTGCAATACCAAAGGTCCTCAATTTTTCAGTCGTCGAAGAGAGCCAGGAGCGGAAGGTGTAGACACTTCCGGTGCTTCCCTGGCCAAAGGACATTCTGTGTTATGTCTTTCCGCTGTGGTCATTGGTCAGGAAGGTTCTACGCCGCATCGAGGCTCATTCGGGCAAGGTGATACTCGTCGCGCCAGAGTGGCCGAGGCGCCCATGGTTTGTGGACCTTCTCAATCTGGCAGTAGATGGCCCACTGAGATTTCATCCGTCCCCGAGTCTGCTGCGACAAGGTCCCATTTATTTCACAGAGGTAGATCGCTTTTATATAGGGGCATGGCTTTTGAAAGGCGGAGATTGAGAAATAAGGGTTACTCGGAGGAGGTGACTACTACGATTTTGCAGTCCTGTAAAACTTCTACCTTCAGTCAGAGTTTGGGGTATTTTCGAAGACTGGTGCCTGAACCACGCGGTGGAGCCATCCAGGGCTACTATTCCAGATGTTCTGGCCTTTCTGCAGGCAGGTCTAGTAAAAGGTCTAGCCTTTAATTTCCCACGAGTTCAGGTGGCAGCCCTTGGTAGTTTTTGGGAAAAGGTACAGGACCTCGCTCTAGCGTCTCATCCGGATGTGGTTCAGTTTTTGCGTGGCGTTAAACATCTTCGTCCTCCGATTCGGAACCCCTGTCCTTCGTGGAAGCTCAACCTGGTTCTCCGTGCCCTTTTGTAATGCACCTTTCGAGCTGCTGACGTGGGCGACCTTGAAAAATCTGACGTTGAATGTAATTTTCCTCGTGGCTGTCGTATCGGCGCGGCGTGTTTCAGAGCTACAGGCCTTATCTTGTCAGGAGCCCTTCTTAAGGATTTCTAACGAAGAAGTTTCTTTACGAACGGTTACCTCCTTTCTTCTGAAAGTAGCATCCTCTTTTCATTTGAATCAGATGGTGGCGCTCCCATCCTTGGTGGGCCTAGATTTTTCTACTTCTGAGTCTAGGGAGTTAAGACAGTTGGACGTCAGACACGTGCTGATATGTTATTTGGAGGTCACGAATGGTTTCCGTCTTTCGGACCATCTGTTTGTCCTATGGAGTGGTCCCAGAAAGGGTCAGAAAGATTCAAGGACCACCATTGCATGCTGGCTGAAGGAAGCTATTGCTTCGACTTACTTAGTTCAGGGCCGTCCGATTCCGGTCGGTCTCCGGGCTCATTCTACTAGATCGCAGGCGACTTCATGGGCGGAATGTCAGCAGGTGTCGCCGCAGGAGATTTGTTGAGCAGCTACGTGGAAATCTCCGCACACGTTTGCTAGGCATTAACGTCTAGATGTCCGGGTCCCAGAGCCCGGTTCCTTCAGGGCCAGTGTTCTCCAAGCGGGACTCTCTCAGTGCCACCCTGGTTAGGGAAGCTTTGGTACATCCCAGGAATCTGGACAGATCCGGGTATGTACAGGGAAAGGAAAATTGGTCCTTACCTTCTGATTTTCATTCCTGTAGTACCACGGATCAGTCCATAGTTCCACCCATGGGGAAATGGAGCGTCTGCTCGGCCGGTTGATGTTCATATTCTGCAGATTTATTCAATGCATTTTGATATTGTGCGCCCACCTTCAAAGGGTAGGAGAATGGGCGTGTCTTCGTTCATGTTACCAGTTTTTCATGCCCTCTGCTCTACGAGGGGGGGGGGGAATTTTGGTTGTACTAGTTTACTTTTCTCTGCTTGGGTACAGTGTAATACTGACAGACTCTAGGTGGCACCTCAGGGGTATAGGACGGAGTCCGTTAAAACTTCTCTGACTCCATCTGCTAGAGGGAAGGCAAAACCCAGGAGTCTGGACTGATCCGTGGTACTACAGGAACAAAAATTAGCAGGTAAGGACCAATTTTTCTTTTTTATAATATATGTAATCAAAACGGTTTACAGTATAACATAAAATCACGTTCAATTTAATACAAGGTAAAAAGATTTTGAGAAACTTACGAATAAAGACAATATATTCTTAAATAAAATGAACAACAAATTAAAAGCTGTAGAAAGAGGGAAGGAATGAGGACAGTGAAGCTTGACACAATTCAAAAGCAATATAGGAGAGGGGATATTAATTGGCCTCATGGATGTTAAAAGTGCACTTAAAGAGGTTTTTAAGCTCTTTTTAAATTTGGTCCTGCTATTTAAGTGTCTAATATAGTCCGGGATGGAATTCCAAACTTGCGGGCCAGCTACTGAAAACGCACGACGTCTCATTATATCTAGTTGGGCAATTTTGATAGTAGAAACTTCTGAAAGTTATTTTCGGATAAGCGTACATTTCTTGAAGGTCTATAGATGCGTAATTGGGAGCTGAGCCAGGTTGAGGTGTTGTCAATTAATAAATTATGAATAATGGAAAGAATTTTGAATTTGATCCTGAATTTGATTGGTAAGGTAAACAAAGTTTTTGTTTCCTTCAGGCTTTTTCGTGTTCCAAATAGATTTTTTTGATGCTAATCACAGATATTACTTCAAAATTTGTACATCACGTAAGGTTTTTGAGAAATGGCCAATTTTGTGTTACAATAATTGTGAAATTTTAAAACATAAACTCGCGTACATATATTCTCTTGCTGGACAGTAGTTTTTATGATTATTAACATTCATGTCGTATTTTTAACTGCCATAAGCAATGTCACATGTAACAGAGACTAACGTTTTTTAAAATACACCAAGAAACTCTGCCTGATCATGCCAGAACTTGCTCGGGCAAGCCCCAGCTCAGCTGCAAGATTCCAACTTGTTTCCATGATGACACAGCCTTATATAAGCAGCAGCAATGAGTAGTCTCCTATGCAACGTCTGTGTGAATGAGCAAATCGTATTCCTAAAACTGTTGAGTTTAAAACTTGTGGATTTAATTTCATATACTTTATGAAATGTCATGCCAATGTCGTAATGGCCGTGACACGTTTTGTTACATCTGTGGTGAGTTTACTCTGAAAGCACAGAAAAGGAGTATGACTGCACTCATTAAGAAGGCATGCGAGTTATACTTCGGGTGCAAAATTGGTGACCAGGACAGATCATGGGCTCCTCATATATGTTGCGCATCTTGCGCCAGTTGTCTACGAGCTTGGCTGAAAGGTGTGCGTTTACCATCCCAATGATGGTAAACGGCTAAACTTTCAAAAGGGAAACTTTGATAAAATGAGAAAAATTGTTAGAAAAAAACTGAAAGGAGCAGCTACAAAAGTAAAAAATGTCCAAGAGGCGTGGTCATTGTTAAAAAATACCATTCTAGAAGCACAGTCCAGATGTATTCCACACATTAAGAAAGGTGGAAAGAAGGCAAAACAATTACCGGCATGGTTAAAAGGGGAGGTGAAAGAAACTATTTTAGCCAAAAGATCTTCATTCAAAAATTGGAAGAAGGATCCAACAGAAGAAAATAGGATAAAGCATAAACATTGGCAAGTTAAATGTAAGACATTGATAAGACAGGCTAAGAGAGAATTTGAAAAGAAGTTGGCTGTAGAGGCAAAAACTCACAGTAAAAACTTTTTTAAATATATCCGAAGCAGAAAGCCTGTGAGGGAGTCAGTTGGACCGTTAGATGATCGAGGGGTTAAAGGGGCACTTAGAGAAGATAAGGCCATCGCGGAAAGATTAAATGATTTCTTTGCTTCGGTGTTTACTGAAGAGGATGTTGGGGAGGTACCCGTAATGGAGAAGGTTTTCATGGGTAATGATTCAGATGGACTGAATCAAATCATGGTGAACCTAGAAGATGTGGTAGGCCTGATTGACAAACTGAAGAGTAGTTAATCACCTGGACCGGATGGTATACACCCCAGAGTTCTGAAGGAACTAAAAAATGAAATTTCAGACCTATTAGTAAAAATTTGTAACTTATCATTAAAATCATCCATTGTACCTGAAGACTGGAGGATAGCAAATGTAACCCCAATATTTAAAAAGGGCTCCAGGGGCGATCCGGGAAACTACAGACCGGTTAGCCTGACTTCAGTGCCAGGAAAAATAGTGGAAAGTGTTCTAAACATCAAAATCACAGAACATATAGAAAGACATGGTTTAATGGAACAAAGTCAGCATGGCTTTACCCAGGGCAAGTCTTGCCTCACAAATCTGCTTCACTTTTTTGAAGGAGTTAATAAACATGTGGATAAAGGTGAACCGGTAGATATAGTATACTTGGATTTTCAGAAGGCGTTTGACAAAGTTCCTCATGAGAGGCTTCTAGGAAAAGTAAAAAGTCATGGGATAGGTGGCGATGTCCTTTCGTGGATTGCAAACTGGCTAAAAGACAGGAAACAGAGAGTAGGATTAAATGGGCAATTTTCTCAGTGGAAGGGAGTGGACAGTGGAGTGCCTCAGGGATCTGTATTGGGACCCTTACTGTTCAATATATTTATAAATGATCTGGAAAGAAATACGACGAGTGAGATAATCAAATTTGCAGATGACACAAAATTGTTCAGAGTAGTTAAATCACAAGCAGATTGTGATAAATTGCAGGAAGACCTTGTGAGACTGGAAAATTGGGCATCCAAATGGCAGATGAAATTTAATGTGGATAAGTGCAAGGTGATGCATATAGGGAAAAATAACCCATGCTATAATTACACGATGTTGGGTTCCATATTAGGTGCTACAACCCAAGAAAGAGATCTAGGTGTCATAGTGGATAACACATTGAAATCGTCGGCTCAGTGTGCTGCGGCAGTCAAAAAAGCAAACAGAATGTTGGGAATTATTAGAAAAGGAATGATAAATAAAACGGAAAATGTCATAATGCCTCTGTATCGCTCCATGGTGAGACCGCACCTTGAATACTGTGTACAATTCTGGTCGCCGCATCTCAAAAAAGATATAATTGCGATGGAGAAGGTACAGAGAAGGGCTACCAAAATGATAAGGGGAATGGAACAACTCCCCTATGAGGAAAGACTAAAGAGGTTAGGACTTTTCAGCTTGGAGAAGAGACGACTGAGGGGGGATATGATAGAGGTGTTTAAAATCATGAGAGGTCTAGAACGGGTAGATGTGAATCGGTTATTTACTCTTTCGGATAGTAGAAAGACTAGGGGACACTCCATGAAGTTAGCATGGGGCACATTTAAAACTAATCGGAGAAAGTTCTTTTTTACTCAACGCACAATTAAACTCTGGAATTTGTTGCCAGAGAATGTGGTTCGTGCAGTTAGTATAGCTGTGTTTAAAAAAGGATTGGATAAGTTCTTGGAGGAGAAGTCCATTACCTGCTATTAAGTTCACTTAGAGAATAGCCACTGCCATTAGCAATGGTTACATGGAATAGACTTAGTTTTTGGATACTTGCCAGGTTCTTATGGCCTGGATTGGCCACTGTTGGAAACAGGATGCTGGGCTTGATGGACCCTTGGTCTGACCCAGTATGGCATTTTCTTATGTTCTTATGTAATGATATGGAGGGAACAGAAAGATTATATAAATGACTGTTACTTCTGCATGACAAATGTGTCAGGATACTCATCAAAGAACAGGAAGTTTATTGAGTACCCTAACCTTGCATCGGCAATGAGACCAGTGCCGCATGACAACAGTCTTCCTGTTCCAAAACCGCCAGAGGTGTGGACACTTGTTGATGAGGATGAGGAGGAGGTAGGCGAGGATGGCGAGCCGTCGCAGATGGAAGCTGCGGCTGATCCTGACTTTGTAACATCAACATCCAGCGAACCTCATTTAATATCTCAGTTAGAGCTGAACGATCTGGTCAGAGATTTGGCTTTATCTAAGAGTCAGGCAGAGCTGCTTAGGTCAAGGCTGCAAGGATGGAATCTTTTGTCATCTAATACGAAAATTTCAGTATTTCGTGGCCGTCAAGAAGATTTGACAAAATATTTCAACCAAGTAGACAGTCTGACTTGTGACATCAATGGATTGTTTTGTGCTCTCAGATGTGAACACGAACCAACAGAATGGTGACTGTTTATTGATTCATCAATCTTAAGTTTGAAGGCTGTTTTGCTGCACAACGGCAATACTGTCGGACATGCCGTTCATATGAAAGAAACGTATGAGAACATGCAGCTACTGCTGAACCACATTGAGTACTCGAGGTACAACTGGAATTTGTGTGGTGATCTTGTTATGGTTATTGGTGTTTGGGTGGATCCTTGGACACTGTGGCAGCTTATCAAGCCCACAGGGGACAGTCCTGTGAGGGACCACACTGTCAGGCTAAACTCCAGACAGACGAACACAGATTTGAATCTTTTATTAAACAGTATATGGAACCAACAGAGGTGGCAGTAGTGAGTTGTGGTTGTAGAACCCGGCTGGGCGCGTCTCTCACAGCACGCTGGAACAGCGGATTCTCTGTAGGCAGTGCTGTAGTGGAAAGAGACTGAGAGTTATGAGTACACAATAGAATTAGCATTCAGAGTCCCAAGTAGCATAGGAGAGCTCTGAGACAGGGAGAGCAGGCCCTCGAGGAGTGAGTACCTGATCCCTTAGAGCAGAGAGACTCGGTAGCGTTGTACTCACTAGCAGTAACAGAGATTCCACTAGACGAGAGGTCTGGCACCGGAGCAGAGGGCAGGCCCTCGAGGAGCGAGTACCTGATTCCGGTGAAGCAGTACTGTGGAGAGAGATGGTTTCTGTACTCACTGATGGTGACTGTAGTTAGTTCTTCCAAGTAGAAGGGTAGAGGTTGCAGGCAGCAACACAGGGAACATGGGCCCTCGAGGAGTGAGTACCGGTTTCCTGATAGCACCTGAAAGAAGCAGAGAAGCCCCCGAGGAGCGGGTACCCTGTTAGTGACACTGAAGGGTAGTAAGAGTTCCAGTTTGCTTTAGTTAGTGAGGTTTGGGTGAACCCTTGGACAGCTGACCACGCAGCTGACCACGCAGCTGACCACACCCACGGGGGAAAGTCCCGTGAGGGGCCACAGGTCAGGCTCAGCTCTGGACACACAAACAGATAGTTTTTTATTTAGACCGTTTGAGAAACCACCAGAGGTGGCAGTGGTGAGTAGATGTTGTAGCCCGGCTGGGCTAGTATTCCCCAGGGCACTTGAACAGCGGTTCCTCCGGTAGCAGTGCTGTAGTGGGGAAAACTGAGAAAGTGAGTACAATAGAACATTCACAGAGTTCCAAATATGGAGAAGCCCCGAGATAGGGAGATCTGGTCCTGAACGAGCGAGTACCAGATCCCTGTAGGTAGAAAGACGTTGGCAAAGTACTCACACAGCGGTTCCACGTAGGAGATGGCACTGGCGCTGGAATGGAGACAGGCCCTCCAGGAGCGAGTACCTGGTTCCAGGGAGACAGCTCTGAGGAGTGGATGATAGTAGTACTCACTGATGGTGTCTGCAGTGAATTCGTCCAAGTAAAAGACGAGATAGATGCAGGCAGCGAGTCAGGGTACATGGGCCCTCGAGGAGCGAGTACCAGTTACCTGATAGCGCCCTGAAAGAAACAATGAGGCCCCCGAGGAGTGGGTACCCCATTAGCAGAAAAGAGTCCAATAGGAGTTGGAAGGCAGAGTAGATGGGTACAGAGAGCGAATCCCATCCGTAAGAATTCCCCTTGCTAACTCAACGGCTAGCAATAAACAGTAGGCTTAAATATCCGGGCAGCGTGACGTCATCACAGGGGGACGCCCCTGACGAACGCGCCAATGAGGAAATAAGAATGAGGGCCACACGGCGCGCGCGCCATAAGGTACCTGGAGAGCATGGTGGGAGGCAGAACAATTAGAACATCAAATATGGGATATATTATTCTACCCGTCAAATTCTGACAGGAAGCTCCAAAACTACCCCATTAATTGAAATGGATTAGGAATAAGAACTATCAATTGACAGCAGTAACAGAATAAATCAGCTGGAAGCTTAAAGTCACAAATTTATTGGAGGAACTAAAGCTGTAAAATTGATTTGTAAATAATAAGAACTTGTAACTAAATGGTTTCATCAATTTCCATCTTAAATCAGTGAAAGTTAAGTTGGAAACTATAATTAGCTTCCAGTGTGATTATTACTGTTGTGTACAAGATGCATTAATACTGAATTACTATTGAATGATACTCAGAGCCTACGAAGAAATCTTTCCTCCCGCCAAAAAGGAATCTTGGATATCAGATGTGGTTTAGCATAAAGAGAGGACTTTAACAACTTAAACACTTATTTAAGGTGTTGTGTTCCGCGGCCATGGAAGGCCACGACCGTGGCCCCCTAACTTGCCCGCGGTGGCGATCCGCTGCGGCAGCTTCGGTGGAACTCCTGACCCTGTGCCCGTTGCTCCGGCGTGGGCCCCCGAGATGGCCGCCTGGTGGGGAGCTGTCCCTGCTCCTCTCTCGCGGCGTCCGGCAGTCTTTTCCTCCACGGAGGAAATCCAAGATGGCCACCGCCACCTTTAGGCACGAGGCCGCGCCTCCTCCCTAGATTTAAAGGGGCCAGGCCCCTTAACTACTCTCAGCTGTTTCCAATGGGCCAGAGTAGAGGAAGTATAAAAGGAGGCTTCCTCTGCCCATTCCTCAACTTGGCAACGTCCTCCAGCGCTGTCTAAGTCTGCTTGCTTCGGTGAGACTTCTAGTTTTTTAGATCCTTGTTCCTGGTTCCTGTCTCGTCTTGGTGTTCCTGGTTCCTGACTTTGGATTGGCAAGCGGTGATTCCTGGTGTGTGATTTCGGACTGGCAAGCGGCAATCCCTTGGTGTGTGACCTTGGACTGGTAAGCGACGACCCTCTGGCACTTGACCTTGGAATTCCTCTGGACCTTCGTCTCCAAGGGCCCACCTAAGTCCCAGCGGCCCGGGTCCCGGGCTCCTCCCGGGGGGACCGTGGGCTTCCAGGGGTGAAGCTCCAGTTAGCCCTTGCACCGAACTCTCGACTCGTTGACCTCTCAAATGTCCACCTAAGTCCCTACGGGCTCCTCTTGGGGGGACCACGGGCTTCCAGTGGCGAGGACACAGTTCCTCTCCTTGACGTCACGACTCTTCGTCTGCCTCCATAGTCACCTCAGTCTTCATTGCCGAGGGTCAGCTGGTCACATCTTCTGTTCAGCCTCGCCACCTGACAGGAGAACCTACGGATCTGCCTCCTAAGGTATACCATCCTCCCGTCGGCTCAAGGGTTCACAAGCCTGAGCATAACATAAGGTCCTGGGATGGAACACAGACGTAATAACAGAGAAAGATAGCAGATAAAGATTATATACAAAATTATTCAGAGTAGTTAAATCACAAGCAGATTGTGATAAATTACAGGAGGACCTTGCGAGACTAACTGCACTAACCACATCCCCTGGCAACAAATTCCAGAGTTTAATTGTGCATTGAGTGAAAAAGAACTTTCTCTGATTAGTTTTAAATGTGCCCCATGCTAACTTCATGGAGTGCCCCCGAGTCCTTCTATTATCCGAAAGAGTAAATAACCGATTCACATCTATTCATTCAAAACATCTCATGATCTTAAACACCTCTATCATATCCCCCCTCAGCCGTCTCTTTTTCAAGCTGAACAGTCCTAACCTCTTTAGTCTTTCCTCATAGGGTAGCTGTTCCATCCCCTTTATCATTTTGGTCGCCCTTCTCTGTACCTTCTCCATTGCAACTATATCTTTTTTGAGATGCAACGACCAGAATTGTACACAGTATTCAAGGTGCGGTATGGAGCGATACCATGGAGCGGTATGGAGCGATACCATGGAGCGATACAGAGGCATTATGACATTTTCCGTTTTATTCACCATTCCCTTTCTAATAATTCCCAACATTTTGTTTGCTTTTTTGATTGCTGCAGTACATTGAACCGATAATTTCAATGTGTTATCCACTATGACACCTGGATCTCTTTCTTGGGTGGTAGCACCTAATATGGAACCCAACATTGTGTAATTATAGCATGGGTTATTTTTCCCTATATGCATCACCTTGCACTTATCCACATTAAATTTCATCTGCCATTTGGATGCCCAATTTTCCAGTCTCACAAGGTCTTCCTGCAATTTATCACAATCCGCTTGTGATTTAACTACTCTGAACAATTTTGTATCATCTGCAAATTTGATTACCTCACTCGTCGTATTCCTTTCCAGATCATTTATAAATATATTGAAAAGTAAGGGTCCCAATACAGATCCCTGAGGCACTCCACTGCCCACTCCCTTCCACTGAGAAAATTGCCCATTTAATCCTACTCTCTGTTTCCTGTCTTTTAGCCAGTTTGTAATCCACGAAAGGACATCGCCTCCTATCCCATGACTTTTTACTTTTCCTAGAAGCCTCTCATGAGGAACTTTGTCAAATGCCTTCTGAAAATCCAAGTATACTACATCTACCGGTTCACCTTTATCCACATATTTATTAACTCCTTCTAAAAAGTGAAGCAGATTTGTGAGGCAAGACTTGCCCTGGGTAAAGCCATGCTGACTTTGTTCCATTAAACCATGTCTTTCTATATGTTCTGTGATTTTGATGTTTAGAACACTTTCCACTATTTTTCCTGGCACTGAAGTCAGGCTAACTGGTCTGTAGTTTCCCGGATCGCCCCTGGAGCCCTTTTTAAATATTGGGGTTACATTTGCTATCCTCCAGTCTTCAGGTACAATGGATGATTTTAATGATAGGTTACAAAATTTTACTAATAGATCTGTGCATATGAGTCAGTGAGTGAATGAGAGTGTGTGTATGTGTTAAATGTGTGTAGGTGAGAGCGAGAGGAGAAAGTCTCTCCGCATCCCTCAGTCCTGACCATGTCAGAGCTTTTGGAATCAAAATAAAATGTTCTGAGGTATTTTATTTATTTATTTAAGAATAGGGGATTTTTTTTTACCTTAGTTGGTTTTAATTGTTGGGTATTGTCTACTGTTTTGAAATATTTTATTGGTGTTTGGGAAATTTTTTAAACCTTTTATATGAAATTTTAATTATTGGATATTCTATTCAGCAGCTGTGAAATATGTGTAGAGGGACCCCATTCTCGCTGCTTTGACCTTAACTAGGGGTGCTCTGGGTCTGGGTGCAGTCCAGACGGGGAAGAAGAATAGTCTTCTGCGATCCCTGGCATTTCAACATCTACTCACACTGGAAGTAGAGGACCTCGAAAAGATGCCAAAGCATCCAGAGAAGGAGGAAGAGAAGACAGAGTGATTCACACCAGTCTTCAGCCTTACAGTTCCCTCACTGGGTGGAATAATCATCAGAGAAGAAAATCCCTGGGAGTCCAAGGATGGTGTTCAAATGAAAAGCTTTACTCTAAGTTAAATAGAATGATCCAATTCCAAAAATATAATGGCAAAGAGAATTGTCAGTCTGTCCATCTTCTCATTTTCCTTGCACCATTGTCCATGGAGAAATCCTTCTCCTCATGCAATGAGGGATAACTGGAATGGGTTTCCAGCAAGAAGCCAGTCACTGGACACAAAAACTGCAGGGAAAGAGTCCCCAAGTACAAAAGCATCCAAATTCCTCTAGGGCTCAAAATCCTAAACTTCTTTTTCAACTTGGAAAAATCTCAAAAGGGTTTAGCCCATTGAGTGCTTATTTCAATAGCAGCAGATCCTTACCCCACTCCTTCCCTTCAGATGGGTCAAATTCAGAATCCAAAAATCATTCGGTGATGAGCAGAAGCCACCAAAAAGAATCAGTCAGAATCTCATTCTCCACGCTCAAAAGTAGCTGCAATCCCGGGGATCTCCTAATTCTCCAACAACTGTCTTGAGATTTTAGGGAAATCTCTAGCTCCTTCATTCTCTTTAGTCTCTCTCTCCAGCCCCTCTCCTTACCCACTGAAGCACTAAGCGAGCTCCATGGGATTATCCACCCAGCTGCCATTCCCCCAAACCCCTCCTATTAGGCTTAATTAGAAAAATCATTGGGGAACTTAGTGACTGGCAAAGCCCGGCCACAGATCCATTCTTTTCATTAGCATATTTTTCTCAATGATTGATGTTTTATACTGCTTGCTTTTATTGTTTGCTGTTTATTTCTGTTTTGCATTGTTGTACTGCATAAGTCCAGCTTGTTGGGGTTTCCAGTTTTGTCTGCATGTTTCTATTTACACTTTATGTCTTTTTATTCTGTATTTGCTGAGGGTCTGTCTGTGTTCTGCAGGTGTGACCGAGGTGAGGGATTCTGCTAGCATGCAGCTTCTCAGTAGCAACCTAACTTCTTCCACTTTCCTAAAAGGAAGTATATTGGTGTTTTAAGTGTTGCGGTCGCCACCGCTTCCCTCCACTCAGGACTCAACCCTGCCTACCTCCGCTTCAGGAACCGCCGCGTTCCGTCGACTCTGGACCCCGGGGACTTCTCTCACTCCACGTAGCGGCCGCCATTACGTGCCTGCTTCTCCTCAGTCTCGCGCGCGTGAGGACGCCCGTCTTGAACGCTCAACTCCCGGAAGCCTGGCCCCGCCCGTGCTGCTGACGTCACGCCCAAGTCCCGATATAACCGGCGCTCAAACTCTCTCTCATCGCCTTGCAACGAGGTTCACAACTGCACAGTTGTTCTGAGTTGCGCTCCTGTTGTTCTCTACAGTTTCCTGCCTCTGACCCCAGTTTGCCTACGACTCCGCTTCAGCCTGCTGCCTGCCTCTGACCCCGGTTTGCCTTCGACTCCGCTTCAGCCTGCTGCCTGCCTCTGACCCCGATTTGCCTACGACTCCGCTTCAGCCTGCTGCCTGCCTCTGACCCCGGTTTGCCTACGACTCCGCTTCAGCCTGCTGCCTGCCTCTGACCCCGGTTTGCCTTCGACTCCGCTTCAGCCTGCTGCCTGCCTCTGACCCCGGTTTGCCTACGACTCCGCTTCAGCCTGCTGCCTGCCTCTGACCCCGGTTTGCCTTCGACTCCGCTTCAGCCTGCTGCCTGCCTCTGACTCCGGTTTGCTTCGACTCCGCTTCAGCCTGCTGCCTGCCTCTGACTCCGGTTTGCCTTCGACTCCGCTTCAGCCTGCTGCCTGCCTCTGACCCCGGTTTGCCTACGACTCCGCTTCAGCCTGCTGCCTGCCTCTAACTCCGGTTTGACTACGACTCCGCTTCAGCCTGCTGCTTGCCTCTGACTCCGGTTTGCCTTCGACTCCGCTTCAGCCTGCTGCCTGCCTCTGACCCCGGTTTGCCTACGACTCCGCTTCAGCCTGCTGCCTGCCTCTGACCCCGGTTTGCCTTCGACTCCGCTTCAGCCTGCTGCCTGCCTCTGACCCCGGTTTGCCTATAACTCCGCTTCAGCCTGCTGCCTGCCTCTGACCCCGGTTTGCCTTCGACTCCGCTTCAGCCTGCTGCCTGCCTCTGACCCCGATTTGCCTACGACTCCGCTTCAGCCTGCTGCCTGCCTCTGACTCCGGTTTGCCTACGACTCCGCTTCAGCCTGCTGCCTGCCTCTGACCCCGGTTTGCCTACGACTCCGCTTCAGCCTGCTGCCTGCCTCTGACCCCCGGTTTGCCTACGACTCCGCTTCAGCCTGCTGCCTGCCTCTGACTCCGGTTTGCCTACGACTCCGCTTCAGCCTGCTGCCTGCCTCTGACCCCGGTTTGCCTTCGACTCCGCTTCAGCCTGCTGCCTGCCTCTGACCCCGGTTTGCCTTCGACTCCGCTTCAGCCTGCTGCCTGCCTCTGACCCCGGTTTGCCTACGACTCCGCTTCAGCCTGCTGCCTGCCTCTGACCCCGGTTTGCCTTCGACTCCGCTTCAGCCTGCTGCCTGCCTCTGACTCCGGTTTGCCTTCGACTCCGCTTCAGCCTGCTGCCTGCCTCTGACTCCGGTTTGCCTTCGACTCCGCTTCAGCCTGTTGCCTGCCTCTGACTCCGGTTTGCCTTCGACTCCGCTTCAGCCTGCTGCCTGCCTCTGACCCCGGTTTGCCTACGACTCCGCTTCAGCCTGCTGCCAGCCTCTGACCCCGGTTTGCTACAGACTCTGCTTCAGCTACAGCCTGTTTCAGCTCCGGTTTGCTACAGACTCTGCTTCAGCTACAGCCCGCTTCAGCTCCGGTTTCCTACAGACTCTGCTTCCGCTACAGCCTGCTCCAGCTCCGGTTTGCTACAGACTCTGCTTCAGCTACAGCCCGCTTCAGCTCCGGTTTCCTACAGACTCTGCTTCCGCTACAGCCCACTTCAGCTCCGGTTTCCTACAGACTCTGCTTCAGCTCCAGCCCGCTCCAGCTCCGGTTTCCTACAGACTCTGCTTCAGCTACAGCCCGCTTCAGCTCCGGTTTCCTACAGACTCTGCTTCAGCTACAGCCCGCTTCAGCTCCGGTTTCCTACAGACTCTGCTTCAGTTACAGCCCGCTCCAGCTCCGGTTTCCTACAGACTCTGCTTCAGCTACAGCCCGCTTCAGCTCCGGTTTCCTACAGACTCTGCTTCAGCTACAGCCCGCTTCAGCTCCGGTTTCCTACAGACTCTGCTTCAGCTACAGCCCGCTCCAGCTCCGGTTTCCTACAGACTCTGCTTCAGCTACAGCCCGCTCCAGCTCCGGTTTCCTACAGACTCTGCTTCAGCTACAGCCCGCTTCAGCTCCGGTTTCCTACAGACTCTGCTTCAGCTACAGCCCGCTCCAGCTCCGGTTTCCTACAGACTCTGCTTCAGCTACAGCCCGCTTCAGCTCCGGTTTCCTACAGACTCTGCTTCAGCTACAGCCCGCTTCAGCTCCGGTTTCCTACAGACTCTGCTTCAGCTACAGCCCGCTCCAGCTCCGGTTTCCTACAGACTCTGCTTCAGCTACAGCCCGCTTCAGCTCCGGTTTCCTACAGACTCTGCTTCAGCTACAGCCCGCTCCAGCTCCGGTTTCCTACAGACTCTGCTTCAGCTACAGCCCGCTTCAGCTCCGGTTTCCTACAGACTCTGCTTCAGCTACAGCCCGCTTCAGCTCCGGTTTCCTACAGACTCTGCTTCAGCTACAGCCTGCTCCAGCTCCGGTTTCCTACAGACTCTGCTTCAGCTACAGCCCGCTTCAGCTCCGGTTTCCTACAGACTCTGCTTCAGCTACAGCCCGCTTCAGCTCCGGTTTCCTACAGACTCTGCTTCAGCTACAGCCCGCTCCAGCTCCGGTTTCCTACAGACTCTGCTTCAGCTACAGCCCGCTTCAGCTCCGGTTTCCTACAGACTCTGCTTCAGCTACAGCCCGCTTCAGCTCCGGTTTCCTACAGACTCTGCTTCAGCTACAGCCCGCTTCAGCTCCGGTTTCCTACAGACTCTGCTTCAGCTACAGCCTGCTCCAGCTCCGGTCTGCTACAAACTCCGCTTCAGCTACAGCCCGCTCCAGCTCCGGTCTGCTACAGACTCCGCTTCAGCTACAGCCCGCTTCAGCTCCGGTTTCCTACAGACTCTGCTTCAGCTACAGCCCGCTCCAGCTCCGGTCTGCTACAGACTCCGCTTCAGCTGCAGCCCGCTTCAGCTCCGGTTTCCTACAGACTCCGCTTCAGCTACAGCCCGCTCCAGCTCCGGTTTCCTACAGACTCTGCTTCAGCTACAGCCTGCTTCAGCCTCCGGTTTGCTACAGACTCTGCTTCAGCTACAGCCCGCTTCAGCTCCGGTTTCCTACAGACTCCGCTTCAGCTACAGCCCGCTTCAGCCTCCGGTTTCCTACAGACTCTGCTTCAGCTACAGCCTGCTTCAGCCTCCGGTTTGCTACAGACTCTGCTTCAGCTCACAGCCTGCTTCAGCCTCCGGTTTCCTACAGACTCTGCTTCAGCTACAGCCCGCTTCAGCTCCGGTTTGCTACAGACTCTGCTTCAGCTACAGCCTGCTTCAGCCTCCGGTTTCCTACAGACTCTGCTTCAGCTCACAGCCTGCTTCAGCCTCCGGTTTCCTACAGACTCTGCTTCAGCTACA
Source organism: Rhinatrema bivittatum (assembly GCF_901001135.1). Classification (NCBI taxonomy): domain Eukaryota; kingdom Metazoa; phylum Chordata; class Amphibia; order Gymnophiona; family Rhinatrematidae; genus Rhinatrema; species Rhinatrema bivittatum. The sequence continues at coordinate 292,727 of NC_042619.1, read as the reverse complement.
GCCCGCTTCAGCTCCGGTTTGCTACAGACTCTGCTTCAGCTACAGCCCGCTTCAGCTCCGGTTTCCTACAGACTCTGCTTCAGCTACAGCCCGCTTCAGCTCCGGTTTGCTACAGTCTCCGCTGCCGCCCGCTGCCCTGTCTTCAGCTGGCCCTCGGCCCTGTACTGCCGGCTCCTGCTTCCCAGGTACCTTGGACTTCCTGTACTTCCAGTTTACTCTGGTCCCGGTCTAGCACACCTCTGCCTCTGGACTCTCTAACTATACCTCAAGTCCCCTGGTCCCAGGGCCCTACGGGCTCCTCCTGGGGGGCTCCTGGTTCCCGGGTGAACACCTCCTGTCTGGGGCTCCGCCCCCCGGCCTACCCCGTCACTCTCGGTGGGCCGGCCCAAGGGTCCACTACCTCTCCAGCAGTGTCCGACTGCAACATTAAGGCCTCGTGTAATGTTCGTAATGTTGTCTTTTCATAAGTAGGATTGTTAGGTATGGGAGGTTTACTATATTGTAATCCCAAGAGCCAAGTCCACATGCAACACACCTAATAGGGGTTCAGAATGTCTCTTGCATGGTTTTGTGGTGGGCACCACAGTAGTACATGTAAATGTGGTATACATGATGTTATAAATAATGTTTTAGCTCAGAAGACTTTACTTGGAATGGCCCTTTTCATGTCAATTAATTACAAATGCATAATTTTTAATTGTGTATGGGGAGGGTGGAGGTGCAGCAGCCCTGGCTGCACTAGTTCCATGTGGGAAAGCAGGAATCCATTTCCAGGTTTGTGTCAGTGGCTGTCCTCAGTCTCAGCCACAGCAATGATGCAAGCAGCCTTTGCTATGGCTAAATTTTCTTTGTTGTAATCCCAGAGGAATCCCGTGGCATGGAAGTAGGCAGAGCAGAGCCCGGAGAGCCATAGCTGTAAATAAAAGCAGGACAGGGTGTAGCACACAGTCAATGGGAAAGCAGTGGAGTAGCAGGGAGAGGGGTGCAGAATTGGAGTCAAGCTACAGTCATAGAAAGGGAGGGGTGAGCCAGGAGGAAGAGCCTGTGCATGGTCTGAGGTGGCTGGGCTGAGCTCTGAGAGGGGCAGATGGCTGTGGAGGCTGGGGGTGCTGAGAAGGGGTGGGAAAGGGAGGGGGGTGCTAGCTGGTGAAGAGCTGGCAGCAAGCAAGAACTTTACATAATGATCCAGGGGCATTCACTAGAGAGGTAATTTTCAACAGGATTTCCATACTTAAAACTGAGTTTTACACGTGTAAATGCAATTTATGCCTGTAGGTGAGCTTTTGAAAATTGCTACAATATATGTCACTGAGGTCTTAGATGCGTATGTGCAGTGTAAGTGCATAAATGGACTTTTGAAAAATGCTACGATAGCATGTTACAGTTACACGTGCAAGTCCTCTGAAAATTACCTCACGAGCAGCAGCACAACAGAGTCATTATATGGACAGACTTAGAGAATATTCCTCCAGGGGAGAAGCCTTCCTTCAAGAGGTGAAGAAGATAAGAAAGATAGAGAGGATGCAGAGTAGCTAAGGGATGGAACTGAAGAAAAGATTTAACCTGCATGGAGCAGCAGTTATTGTCCTAAAAGAATTTAAAAAAAAACCTTGCTAGGCAAACTGAATGGACCACTTGAACCTTTTTCTGCTATCCAGATTTGTGAAGGGCACGGGGCAAGCCACTGCTATTAATTGCATCATAGCATGGGATCTTCTTAGTGTTTGGGTACTTGCCAGGTTCTTGTGGCCTGGTTTTTGGCCTCTGTTGGAAACAGGATGCTGGGCTTGATGGACCCTTGGTCTGACCCAGTATGGCATGTTCTTATGTTCTTAAGCCAGTTGATTGGATCGAAGGGGACTGCACTTCTGTTTGCTCATCCCTAGTCTAGGGTGTTCTCTACTTCTTAGATATTTAGGAAGTGGAATTTACATTAAAGATATTTTAGCACCGGGTCACATGATGGAGCTCCCAAGGTTGGCTTGCAATACTTTTGGGAGCTGTTGAAACCTGTGCTGCACAGGAAGTGCACCAGGGTGTCGGGCTGATATTTTCCTACAATCTGCCCCTGTCTGAGATCAGCACTGCCAGCTCACACGGAGACCTGACCAGCAGGGCAGAAACGTCCCCTGACTCCCAGCAGCAAAAAAAGATCAGTGATGATAAAACATAGCACTGGCCTTGTCTTCTGTTCTTCTGCTGCTGTCAGTCTGTCCTAAGGTGATAATAAAGTTGCAGCTTCTCCTTCCAGCAGAAAGAGCGTGTCTGTCCTCTCATCAGAGTCTCCAGGGTGTGGGTCAGGAGACGGAATGAGGTGCACCCAGCCTAGCACACAGGTTTATAGCACCCAATGCAATAAGGAGACCAGAGCTTCCAAAACTAGCACCCAAACAAATGCAGAGCTGATAGCACCCATGATATGTAAATTCCATGTAAATGAGGCTATTAGCTATCCCCCACCCCCCATGCAGAAAATCGCTGGGTGCCCAACTCACTCTTTTTAATGTGGCAAATTTAACTCCAGCCCCAGAGGTGGCACAAAATCAATTTGTGACTCAAGGGCTCATGTGAAATTTAAAAATTCGATCCTCTGTGATTCCTTGTACTTAGCATCATTGTGGCACTTACATTTACTGCTTGTAGTGTTGAAAAATAAATGTATATTGGCATGATTTAAAAATAAATTCTTCTGCATGTATAATTTAGATGCCCATAGCAAGGGGCACTTAGCTCTGGGTGACCACAGCAAAATGGACCAGAAGAAGTGGCACATAAATGGACAATCCTACTGGACACGGAATCCTCTCTGGCGCGTCCCTCATTTAAATACTGCATCAGGTGCCCAGGGGATGTGGCTGCCTGTGCGTTTGGAAAGCAGATGTTCAGTATGATCCCCGTTTTCAACGCGGGCCCTGAATTAGCAGCACTCTAACCAGAGGGTGTCTCACTCTCTTGTACTCTCCAGCAGCACTCTAACCAGAGGGTGTCTCACTCTCTTGTACTCTCCAGCAGCACTCTAACCAGAGGGTGTCTCATTCTCATGTAATCTCCTGCAACACTCTAACCAGAGGGTGTCTCATTCTCATGTAATCTCCTGCGACACTCTAACCAGAGGGTGTCTCATTCTCATGTAATCTCCTGCGACACTCTAACCAGAGGATGTCTCATTCTCATGTAATCTCCTGCGACACTCTAACCAGAGGGTGTCTCATTCTCATGTAATCTCCTGCGACACACTAACCAGAGGGTGTCTCACTCTCTTGTACTCTCCAGCAGCACTCTAACCAGAGGGTGTCTCACTCACTTGTACTCTCCAGCAGCACTCTAACCAGAGGGTGTCTCATTCTCATGTAATCTCCTGCAACACTCTAACCAGAGGGTGTCTCACTCTCTTGTACTCTCCAGCAGCACTCTAACCAGAGGGTGTCTCACTCTCTTGTACTCTCCAGCAGCACTCTAACCAGAGGGTGTCTCATTCTCATGTAATCTCCTGCAACACTCTAACCAGAGGGTGTCTCATTCTCATGTACTCTCCAGCAGCACTCTAACCAGAGGGTGTCTCACTCTCTTGTAATCTCCAGCAGCACTCTAACCAGAGGGTGTCTCATTCTCATGTAATCTCCTGCAACACTCTAACCAGAGGGTGTCTCATTCTCATGTACTCTCCAGCAGCACTCTAACCAGAGGGTGTCTCATTCTCATGTACTCTCCAGCAGCACTCTAACCAGAGGGTGTCTCACTCTCTTGTACTCTCCAGCAGCACTCTAACCAGAGGGTGTCTCACTCTCTTGTACTCTCCAGCAGCACTCTAACCAGAGGGTGTCTCATTCTCATGTAATCTCCTGCAACACTCTAACCAGAGGGTGTCTCATTCTCATGTAATCTCCTGCGACACTCTAACCAGAGGGTGTCTCATTCTCATGTAATCTCCTGTGACACTCTAGCCAGAGGGTATCTCACTCTCTTGTACTCTCCAGCAGCACTCTAACCAGAGGATGTCTCACTCTCTTGTACTCTCCAGCAGCACTCTAACCAGAGGGTGTCTCATTCTCATGTAATCTCCTGCAACACTCTAACCAGAGGGTGTCTCATTCTCATGTAATCTCCTGCGACACTCTAACCAGAGGGTGTCTCATTCTCATGTAATCTCCTGTGACACTCTAACCAGAGGGTGTCTCATTCTCATGTAATCTCCTGTGACACTCTAGCCAGAGGGTGTCTCACTCTCTTGTACTCTCCAGCAGCACTCTAACCAGAGGATGTCTCACTCTCTTGTACTCTCCAGCAGCACTCTAACCAGAGGGTGTCTCATTCTCATGTAATCTCCTGCAACACTCTAACCAGAGGGTGTCTCATTCTCATGTAATCTCCTGCGACACTCTAGCCAGAGGGTGTCTCACTCTCTTGTACTCTCCAGCAGCACTCTAACCAGAGGGTGTCTCATTCTCATGTAATCTCCTGCGACACTCTAACCAGAGGGTGTCTCATTCTCTTGTACTCTCCAGCACTCTAACCAGAGGGTGTCTCATTCTCATGTAATCTCCTGCGATACTCTAACCAGAGGGTGTCTCACTCTCATGTAATCTCCTGCGACAATCTAACCAGAAGGTGTCACATTCTCATGTAATCTCCTGCGGCACTCTAACCAGAGGATGTCTCACTCTCTTGTACTCTCCGGCAGCACTCAACCAGAAGGTGTCTCATTCTCATGTAATCTCCTGCAGCACTCTAACCAGAGGGTGTCTCATTCTCATGTAATCTCCTGCGACACTCTAACCAGAGGATGTCTCACTCTCTTGTACTCTCCGGCAGCACTCTAACTAGAGGGTGTTTCATTCTCACGTAATCTCCTGCGACACTCTAGCCAGAGGGTGTCTCACTCTTTTGTACTCTCCTGCAGCACTCTAGCTAGAGGAGGTCTCATGCTCTTGTAATCTCCTGCAGCACTCTAGGCTCAGGAGGTCTGACTCTCTTGTAAACTTCTTCAAACTCTAGCCAGGGGACATCTCCCTCTCTTGTTCTGTCCTGTGGCACTCTAGCCAGAGGGTGTCTCACTCTCTTATACTCTCCTGAAGCACTCTAGTCAGAGGAGGTCTTACTCTTTTGCACTCTCCTGCAGCACTCCAGGCAGAGGAGGTCTCACTCTTTTGTAATCTCCTGCAGCACTCTAGCCAGAGGAGGTCTCAGTCTCTTGTACTCTCCTGCAGGACTCTAGGCACAGGAGGTCACACTCTCTTATAAATCATTCAGCACTTTAGCCAGAGGAGGTCTCATTCTCTTGTGCTCTCCTGCAGCCCTCTAGCCAGAGGGTGTCTCACTCTCTTGTATTCTCCTGCAGCAGTCCAGGCAGAGGAGGTCTCACTCTCTTGTAATCTCCCGCAGCACTCTAGCCCAAGAAGATCAGACTCTCTTCTGTTCTCCTGCAGCACTCTAGCCCAAGAAGATCAGACTCTCTTCTATTCTCCTGCAGCACTCTAGCCAGAGGAGGTCTCACTCGCTTGTAGTCTCCTGCAGCAATCCAGGCAGAGGAGGTCTTGCACTGTCCTGCAGCCCTCTAAGCAGAGGAGGTCTCACTCTCTTGTAATCTCCTGCAGCACTCTATCCAGGGGAGATCTCACTCTCTTGTTCTCTGCTGCAACAGTCTATCCAGAGGAGGTCTGACTCTCTTGTACTCTCCTGCAGCACTCTAGCCAGAGGGTGTCTCACTCTATTGTAATCTCCTGCAGCAGTCCAGGCAGAGGAGGTCTCACTCTCTTTTGCTCTGCTTCAGCACTCTTGCCAGAGGGTATCTCACTCTCTTTTACTCTCCTGAAGCACTCTAGCCAGGGGGTGTCTCATTCTTTTATGCTGTCCTGCAGCACTCTAGGCAGAGAAGGTCTCCGTTTCTTGTCCTCTCCTGCAGCACTCTAGGCCTAAAAGGTCTCACTCTTTTAAATACATGGAGCACTTTAGCCAGAGAAGGTCTTACTCTCTTGTAATCTCCTGCAGCACTCTAGGCTGAGGAGGTCTCACTCTCTTGTACTCTCCTGCAGCACTCTAACCAGAGGAGGTCTCACTGTCTTGTAATCTCTGCAGCACTCTAGCCAGAAGATGTCTCATTCTCTTTTGTTCTGCTGCAGCACTCTAGCCAGAGGAGGTCACACTCTCTAGTACTCTCCTGCAGCAGTCTTGGCAGAGGATGTCTCACTCTCTTGTGCTCTGCTGCAGCACTCTAGGCAGAGGAAGTCTCACTCTCTTAAATACATGCAGCATTTTAGCCAGAGAAGGTCTTTCTCTCTTGTACTCTCCTTCAGCAGTCTAGGCAGAGGAGGTCTCACTCTCTTGGGCTCTGCTGCAGCACTCTAGACAGAGGAGGTCTCATTCTCTCATGTTCTGCTGCAGCACTCTAGCCAGAAGATGTGTCATTCTCTTATGTTCTGCTGCAGCACTCTAGCCAGAGGAGGTCACACTCTATTGTGCTGTCCTGCAGCACTCTAGCCAGAGGAGGTCTCACTCTCTTGTGCTCTGCTGCAGCACACTAGACAGAAGAGGTTGCACTCTCTAGTGCTGTCCTGCAGCAATCTAGCCACAGGATGTCTCACTCTCTTGTGCTCTCCTGCAGCACTCTAGGCAGAAAAGGTCTCACTCCCTTAAATACATGCAGCAATTTAGCCAGAGAAGGTCTTTCTCTCTTGTACTCTCCTTCAGCAGTCTAGGCAGAGGAGGTCTCACTCTCTTGTGCTCTGCTGCAGCACTCTAGCCAGAGGAGGTCTCATTCTCTCATGTTCTGCTGCACCACTAGCCAGAGGAGGTCTCACTCTCTTGGTAGCTGCTGCAGCAGTCTATCCAGAGGATGTCTCACTCTCTTGTGCTCTCCTGCAGCACTCTAGGCAGAGGAGGTCTCACTCGCTTGTACTCTTTCAGCAGTCTAGGCAGATGAGGTCCCACTCTCTTGTGCTCTGCTGCAGCACTCTAGCCAGAGGAGGTCTCATTCTGTTATGTTCTTCTGCAGCACTCTAGCCAGAGGAGGTCTCACTCTCTTGTGCTCTGCTGCACCACTCTAGGCAGAGGAGGTCTCAGTCTCTTAAATACGTGCAGCACTTTAACCAGAGAAGGTCTCACTCTCTTGTACTCTCCTGCAGCAGTCTAGGCAAAGGAGGTCTCACTCTCTTCTGCTCTGCTGCAGCACTCTAGGCAGAGGAGATCTCACTCCCTTAAATACATGCAGCACTTTAGCCAGAGAAGGTCTCACTTTCTTGTACTGTCCTGAGCACTCTAGCCAGAGGAGGTCTCATTCTTTTATGCTGTCCCGCAGCACTCTAGGCAGAGGAGATCTCACTCTCTTAAATAGGTGCAGCACTTTAGCCAGAGAAGGTCTCACTCTCTTGTACTCTCCTGCAGCAGTCTAGGCAGAGGAGATCTCACTCTCTTGTGCTCTGCTGCAGACTCTAGCCAGAGGAGGTCTCATTCTCTTATGTTCTGCTGCAGCACTCTAGCCAGAGGCGGTCTCATTTCTTTATGCTGTTCCGCAGCACTCTAGGCAGAGGAGGTCTCACTCGCTTGTACTCTTTCAGCAGTCTAGGCAGATGAGGTCCCACTCTCTTGTGCTCTGCTGCAGCACTCTAGCCAGAGGAGGTCTCATTCTGTTATGTTCTTCTGCAGCACTCTAGCCAGAGGAGGTCTCACTCTCTTCTGCTCTGCTGCAGCACTCTAGGCAGAGGAGATCTCACTCCCTTAAATACATGCAGCACTTTAGCCAGAGAAGGTCTCACTTTCTTGTACTGTCCTGAGCACTCTAGCCAGAGGAGGTCTCATTCTTTTATGCTGTCCCGCAGCACTCTAGGCAGAGGAGATCTCACTCTCTTAAATAGGTGCAGCACTTTAGCCAGAGAAGGTCTCACTCTCTTGTACTCTCCTGCAGCAGTCTAGGCAGAGGAGATCTCACTCTCTTGTGCTCTGCTGCAGACTCTAGCCAGAGGAGGTCTCATTCTCTTATGTTCTGCTGCAGCACTCTAGCCAGAGGCGGTCTCATTCCTTTATGCTGTTCCGCAGCACTCTAGGCAGAGGAGGTCTCACTCTCTTAAATACATGCAGCACTCTAGCCAGAGGAGGTCTCACTCTCTTGTACTCTCCTGCAGCAGTCTAGGCAGAGGAGGTCTCACTCTCTTGTGCTCTGCTGTAGACTGTAGGTAGAGGAGGTCTCACTCTCTTATGCTCTGCTGCAGACTCTAGCCAGAGGAGGTCTCATTCTTTTATGTTCTGCTGCAGCACTCTAGCCAGAGGAGGTCTCATTCTCTTGTACTCTCCTGCAGCAGTCTAGGCAGAGGAAGTCTCACTCTCTTGTGCTCTGCTATAGACTCTAGCCAGAGGAGGTCTTACTCTCTTGTGCTCTGCTGTAGACTCTAGCAAGAGGAGGTCTTGGAGAGGCTGAGCAAAACGCGTAGCTATGTTCTCTGATGTTTAGTACCCACTGATCGGAGGTTATCTTGACCCACTCCTCATAAAAACTGGACAGCTGTCCACCCACCAGAGGAACCGAGGAATGGGCCAACCGCAACTTATTGAGTGGACTTGGCTCCAATGGACATGCAATTTACCCCGTCGCGAGAAGGTTTACGGTACCAAAAGGAATGAGACCAGGCTTGTGACCTCCCAGTGGGATGTCTGTGACCCAAAGTCGGCGCCCTGCTTTGCCAGAATCGCTGTTGTCCCTGAAAACGAGAGCAGGCCAGAAAGAAACCTCCCGAAGACTTAGGTTTATCCACCGGGAGTTTGTGAACCTTGCTCTCTCCCAGCAACTTCATCAGCTGCTCCAAGTCTTCGCCAAGAGAAACTTTCCCTTGAAAGATAAAGCACTCAACTGAGCTTTGGAGGAAACATCGGCTGACCAGTTGTGTAACCGCAGGAGCTTCCTCACTGAAACTGTGGAAACCATGGTCCTGGAGGAAGTACGCAGAAGATCATGTAAGGTTTCTGCCCCATACGCAACCGCCGACTTCAAGCACTCTGCTTGTGCTGATTCCTGAGGCGGAAGGTCTCTGGAAGTCAATAGCTGTTGAATCCAGCGGAGGCCTGCCCAGAGCATGAAGCTACTACAGACGGCTGCCCGGATACCCAGCACCGAAACTTCATATATCCGCTTCAAATGAGCTTTGAGTTTCCTATCCTGGAGGTCCTTGCGGGACGCTGCTTCTGCAATAGGGATCGTGGTTCTCTTCGATACGGCCGACACCGAGCCAGCCACTTTGGGAAACTTCAAAAGCTCCAAAGTCTCCTCAGGCAAAGGATAAAGTTTGACCATAGCTCGTCCCACATGCAGGCCTGACTCTGGGACATCCCACTCCCTGATCATCAACTGTTGAACCATGGGATGAAATGGAAAAGTCTTGGCTGGGCCCCGCAACCTCGCCAGGACTGGATCCACCGAATCCTGGGCCAAGACTTCCTGAGGGAACTCTACTCTGAGCTCTGACAAGACCCGGAGGAATAGGCGAATGACCTTCGGTTCATCTCCCTCCAAAGATGATGCCTTCCCCAGCTCTTCATCTGGATCTTTCCCAGGCAATGGCAGAGGAACCAAGAGAGCATCTGAAGCACTGGCACCAGAAGTGTCCAGAATAGGGGACCCGTCCCCAGGAAGCGAGAGGCCCTGCAACTTCTTGACTTGATGAGAACCCTGGGACTCTAGGCGCCTGGGAATCTTCTTGGGGGACCCCTCAGGTCACCCCTGATTTGGACCCCCACTCTGCTGAGCCTGGGTAGCCATGAAGGCCTTGCACATTAACAGCACAAAATCCAATGAATATGTATTTGGACCGCCCACCTCCCCCACCAGGAGATCGGGCTCACCATCTGAAAAGTCCTGGGATGGATCCTGAAGGTCCCCAGGACTTCCAGGAACTGGCGACAGATCGGGTGGGAGATCCCCTTCCCCCAACACCTTAGCCCATGCATCGGCAAAGGAATTCAAGATGGCCGCTGTTCCCACACTCAGAGGGAATGGATCGACCTGGCCCTCTTGAGTGGCAGATCATTTCGCCACATCGAAGGACTTAGCCAGAGACCCCGGTCCCCACTCTGAGGGACCCTCCCCCCCAGGTAGGCACCTGACACAAAGCCCAGAAAAGGAGAGCTGTGAAGCAGACTCCCCGCAGGCCACACAGCACGCCGGATGCGGCATGGGGATGATGGGACAGGGGAAACGTGCTTTGCTGCAGGCACCAACGGAGCTCCGGCGTGCACCCGACAATAAATGCGGCTCCAGAGAAAGAGCCTGCCCGTTACCGTACCGTAGCACCACCAACCAAATATCTCCTGTTTGCTTTTACTTTTTTTTTTTTTGCAGCAAAAGAAGGCTGATAGGCTGCACTTTGATCGGGTCGGGAATAAGGGGGAGGGACCGGATTACCGGTAGTCACCCCTGGCGCCTTACCGTACTGGAGCCTCGTGGGGTTGCCAACCCCAGCTCCACGAGACCTACTACCAGGGAGATGGCACCACTAGGACCTGCCTACCCCCTTGGAGGTTGCACCTGTTTAATGTCCTGCTTGATTCTTTTTTTTTCTTTGTTTGAAATAGAAATACTTTTTTTTTTTTTTAAACCAAAGAATCAGTTAAGACCGCAGGTTTTGTACCACCTACATCTGCTGGAGACAGAGAATTACTGAAGAGATGCAGGTGGCACACCAGGTTAAGAGGGATTCCTCTTCAAGTTTTTCTCTCACTCCATCTGCTGGAAGAGAGGCAAAACCCAGCAGTCTGGACTGATCCGGGCACAGGGAACCATGAATTCTTCTGAATATAAGAAAATGATACAAGTAGAACATGAGGCCATCTGTCTGAGAGCTGAGCATGAACCAAAAGTGGGCCATGCAGTAAGACAGTGACCATAAACATTCAAGTAAATCTACTGCAGAATAGCTGAAGAAGACTTACACTACTCTCATTAATAAAGATATTGAAAGAGCCAACGCTTGCAGCATAGTTTGAGGCACAGCAAAGATAGTTTTACCTTCATCAGAATGGACTCCATTGACCATCACTTTCTGAGTTCTGCTGCTTAACCAGACTCTTGCCTACTTAACAAATTGTAATTCTGCTCCTGAACCGTACCTTTCTTCATCAGTAACGGCATCACTGAACACACCACTTCCATTGCACAGACCTGCTCTTCTACTGTGGCCACCTTATTACAGCCCATTAGAGAAATCAATTATCGTATATTCAGTCTTGTTTCTGCGTTCTTCTTCTCTGTCTTCCTCTATGGCTTTCTTTCTGCTTATACTTTCTACTTTACATTTCTTTATGTCTCCTTCCATCTCTATAATCTCTGACACTTTTCTCTTTCCATTTCCTTTCTTGCGTTTTTCCACTTGTTAATGAACAGCACAATTCACTTCCCGAGGCACTAGTACCACCCAGTCCTGTACAGCACTGTTTATATACTGCAGTGGATCAGGAAATGTCCCTTCTGAGCTGTACATGGACATGCTGCTCAGCACTAGTAATAGGGCAGCAGTGCTATGATTACCACAGTTTCACGCTGCCTGGTTTTTGCTTGTGGGAAACAGGGTGTTCATGCTTTCTCCAGGTCTGTGACTTCACAGTTGCAGCACAGTTCATTTCCCGAGGCACTAGTACCACCCAGTCCTGTACAGCACTGTTTATATACTGCAGTGGATCAATTCATGTCCTTTCTGAGCTGTACATGGACATGCTGCTCAGCACTAGTAATAGGGCAGCAGTGCTATGATTACCACAGTTTCACGCTGCCTGGGTTTTGCTTGTGGGAAACAGGGTGTTCATGCTTTCTCTGAGCCTGTGACTTCACAGTTGCAGCACAGTTCATTTCCCGAGGCACTAGTACCACCCAGTCCTGTACAGCACTGTTTATATACTGCAGTGGATCAGGAAATGTCCCTTCTGAGCTGTACACGGACATGCTGCTCGGGACTAGTAATAGGGCAGCAGTGCTATGATTACCACAGTTTCACGTTGCCTGGTGATTTTCCTAGTAGCCTTCTGACCTCCTGTTCATCTTCCTGTGTAAACCATGCCTTGGTTATGATTAGATTTTTCTGGCCGTGTAGGCTCTGCTGTTACAGGACTTCACATCACAACAGTTCCTTCCTGAAAGCTGCATTATCCCTTACTTTTCTCAGATCATAACTTCCTTGAACTATGATTCCCACGTGCCTGTCTTAAAGAAACACTAGCATTTCTCTTCCTTTCGTTTTCTTTTCTCAAACAGTCTCTGCTTTTGTGACAGGCTAACTACCTGATTTCTTTGCATTGTCTCTGACTGTGTGGCATTCATATTCCATCACAGGACCCTGGAGATTTTCTTCAGCCTCTTACTAATCTGGTACTGGCTCCACAGCATAATTACTGCCTTGTGACTGGGGCAGAGGCTGAGTGGTCGGGCTCCTAATGTCACTTTCACCTTCTCTGGGTCCTGCTGGTCCTCACCGGCTCTTCCTGCATCTGCAGTTCCCAACTTTATCTTTCACTTCCCCGCCTTGTCCACCTCCAGGTCGCCTCAACCATCTTCCCCATCTCCTCTTAATCCCCACAGACTCCCCTGGCTTAGGAGTCAGTGTTATGAACCGGAAGGTGGACCCCTGTTTTGAGGTAGAGTTAGCGCTACCCACAAGGGACTTGACCCCCTTTAGGTCTCTACCTTCGAAGGGCAAGGCCGAATGTTGTGGATGTTAAAAGAAGACTTCGCCCTGGAAGCTCGTGATCCCCCCAGGAGGAGCCTGTAGGGACCCGGACTTAGGAGACTCTCTTGAAGACTAAAGAAAGGTCTGGATGCAGGCGCCTCCTGCAGGTCGTGGTAGTCTTGAAGAAGGAGTCGAAGAGTAGTCAAGAGCCGGTCCGAGGGTACGATACACAAGAGGGGTCAAAAGCCAATCCAGAGTCGAGTCAGGAGAAGGATCCAAAGCCAGTCCAGGAGCAAGCCAGGAGAAGAGACGAAAGCCGGTCCAAGATCAAGCCACGGGGAACACGAAAGCCAGTCCAAGGTCAGGAGCCAAGAGTCAATCCAACAGGGAGGAGAAGCAGAGCGGGACAAAGAACCAAAACAGGAACATGGAGCACTGGACGAAACCCAGTCAGGAACCTCGATACCAAGGCAAGGTCTGAGGAGCAGACCATGCCTTAAATGCAAAAATCCAGGGAGGAGTCTTCAGGAAGGAGCCACGGCAACTTCCTGTCGTGGCCCCTTTAAATCTTACAGCAGCCCGCGCGCGCGGCTCTAGCAGAGACAGAAGGGGAGGAGCCAGCCCAGCCGAGCAGGGCCTAATCGGCCGGACCTGGCAGCGGCAGCGGCCGCGAAAGCAATTCCCGAGAGGCCCCCTACCTCCGCGGAACCTCCGGAACCCAACCCTTGGTGAGTCTCCAAGATCAGGGCCGCCGCGGCCGACGTCCCGGCCACAGGCGCGGCTTCCTGCTGCCGGCGGCCATGATACCTGGCCCCGGTCGCGGGCCGCCGCCACCGGCGGTCCTAACAGTCAGAACACAAATATAAAGAATTGTTTTTGCTCTTAGTTGGATTGAAAACTCAGAATGTGGTTTTCTGTATGTTTTTTAGACCATCTTGCTTTCCTGTTACCAAACTTGTGCTTTTTTGCAGTTTATCACAGATCTTAAACAATATTACATTTCATTCTTGACTATAATTATTGGTATTTTGATCTCAATTATATATAATTGGTAAAAATAATAAAAAGTAATATTTTTGGCCATCTCCTAAGTACAGTTTGGGCCTTTTCACACATTTTTTTCTCACCTTGGTGGCTCTTGCAGTCATAAGTCAAATGCAATGTGTATTGGTCACTGACAGGAAGTATTCCAGGATGTTCTGGATGGGCTGAGGTCGCAGTCAGTACAGACTTCCCCTTTATCCAACAACCGGATGTTCCCAGCTATTGTGAGTTTCCTGTTTCTGGAGCTTAAAAATAAAGCCTCAGGTCATGCACCTGCTACTAATCTCATCTCAGACTCAGAAGAATTCCCAGGACTCTGCTTACAAGCACAGCCAAGTGCAGTAACATCCATGGGCACCTGAGTTGGTGGAGGTAGCAAGGAGGGATGTAAGGAAATCAGAGAGAGTGCAGGAATTCCTGAGGGAAATTTCAGAGCCAAAGATTTTGCTGGTGGCTGAAAGTATCAGGGGTAGATTTTTTTTTTAATCCTTTTATTGAAAAGTGTTCGTTGACAAAGCCATATAGATACAAAAACAAGACCATGTACATTAGCAATGGTGAAGTTACAGATATAGTAAAGATACAAATATGGTGATTCGAACCATTAACTTTAACTTATCAGCAACTATTGCACAAGAAAAATTATCTGACCGTCATGATAATGCATGAAAAATGGCTATCAGGGAACTAGAACATCATGAGAAATAAGGATAAAGAGAAAAGAAACGAGAAAAAGAAGGAAAGGAGTGAAAGGGGAGAAGATAGGAACAACGAGTAAGAAAGAAAATAAGAAGTTAGAGATTAGATAGGTGAGTAATAGGTAAAGGAAAGGAAAACATGGTCAAAATGATTGTTGTATGGAATACGCCTTAGACCATTGGTAATATTAATGATGAGATGAGGTATAATCATCTAAAGGCTTCCACACCCTACTCCAAGATGTTAATCGGTTGCATTTAATAGCCATGGCTTTTTCATGCTTGCAGTATAAGCACACAGTATTCCACCAAAGATGATAAGAAAGTTAGAGATGATGTCATGGAGAGCGACTGTAACAAAAAATCAAGTAATTTCCTGTGTGGAAGGGATATGTTTAGTAAAGGCTTTGCACCTTTAAGAAAAATTAAGGGATATGTGAGGGGCTGTTTGATCTGCAAATGAGAGAGATCGTTTGCCAAACTTGACTCCAAAATGTGTGTATATAGGGACAGGAGAATATCATATGTTCCAACGTCGCTTTTGGTAAAGAGCAAGACCAGCATTGATGAGACTGAAGAAGGCCAGCTCTATGCAGTCTCCATGGTTTCTACAATGCTCTATGCATAAAAAAGAAGGATGATTGAGTAAGACTGGAAGATAGTGAAATGCGTGTGGAAATAAGCCATAGAGGTACAGGAATATCTCGTGACCAAGCTGGGTATAGTCAAGTATGAATGGTACTCGAGTGGGCATCAGCTAGCAATTTATAAAGATGAGATGCTAGATGACCTTTTACCCCATGGTCATGATATATTTGCACGAGGAAAGGGGTTTGGGTAAAAGATGAATGCAGATTAGGGATATCTGGAAAAATGCTCCTTAATTGTAACCAGGTATAGAACTGAGTTTTAGGGATCCCGTAGATCCTTTGTAATGTGGAAAATTGCATTAACTTAGACTCCTCAAATAGCGAGGTGATTAGCCAAAGACCTCTCGCTTGCCATATAGGCCAGTGCAAAGAGTGGCCCTCTATGGTTAATATATTGTTGTGCCATATAGGGGCTAGGCTAGAGTTGGCCCAGGAACACATATTTTTAGAGTGGAAGGTATCAAAATAAGAGAAAGCTCTGTGAAGAGTTTTAAGGATGGGATTGGAAGCATAACAGGATAGTAATTTCATGCCAGGAAAACATGAGAGAGGAACAGGAGAAAGAAGTGAGTGTTCCAGGGGCAACCATCGGGGTAAATTCCAAAGTTGATCAGTTTCACGAAAATGATGAAAAGCCTGTTGGAGAATGATTGCATGATGGTAAGCATAAAAGTTTGGGAAATTCACCCCCCCCCCCTTTAGCTTTGGATAATTTTAATTTAGTGAGGGCAATTCACGGAGTCTTTGCCTTCCATAAAAAGGATGAAAGAATCCTACCCAAATGTTGATAAAAAATCTTTATCAAAAAGAACGGGTATCATTGAAAGCACGTATGTAATTTTGGGAGCAACTACCATTTTGATGGTATCTAGACGGCCCCACCAAGTAAGATGAAGTGGTGACCAACGGAAAGTTAGATCTCGTGCAGATTGCAAAATCCTAGATTCCACATTGAGAACTGTGAGGTGTGGATCTTGATAAAAATTAATACCCAAATACTTAAGACATTGAGGAACCTTTTGGATCAAGGAGCTTGAAAGATCTACCATTGCCCCTAAAGTATTCATGGGTAGCAACTCAGTTTTATGCCAATTTATTTTATAAGCAGAAAGAAAGGAATATTGGTCAATCTGTAACAGTAGGTGAGGAAATGAGATTTCAGGGTTTACCATAAACAGTAGTACATCATCGGCATATGCAGACAATTTATACATTTCTTGTCCAATCTGAACACCTTCAATCTTGGGATTTTGCCGAATGGCAATGAGTAGGGGTTCCAAAGCCAGGTTGAAAAGTAAGGGCGAGAGAGGGCAACCTTGACGGATGCCACGATGGAGGGAGAAAGTTGGGGATATACGATTATTAACGTATAAGAAGGCTGACGGGGAATGATATAGGAGCTGCACCATGGAAAGAAATATTGGGCCAAAACCAAATTGACTCATAGCGGAAAGAAGAAATGACCATTCCAAGCGGTCAAAAGCTTTCTCCGCATCCAGAGAAACTGCAACTACTGGGGTAGGGGAGGAGAGGACAGCATTATGAACATGGAGAAATAATCTAGTATTGTTAGCTATAAGTCGATTTTTGATGAATCCCGATTGATCGGGATGAATCAAAGAAGGTAAAACCGCAGCTAATCTGGTGGCTAGAATTTTTGTGAAGATCTTATAGTCCATGTTCAATAAGGATATTGATCTATAATTACCTACTTTAGTGGGGTCTCTATCTGGCTTTGGAAGCACCACAACACATGCCACAGTGAAAGATGAAAAAAGAGATGGTTGTGACGGTGCAGCAGAATAATATGCATGCAAGTGGGGTAATAAGTCTTTTTGAAAGGTGCGATAAAAGTCAATAGTGAACCCATCAGGTCCTGGAGCCTTGCCTGTGGGTAGAGCGTTGATCACGGAAGCAATTTCTTGGGAAGAGATGGGAAGTTCAAGATCAGCACACTGTTGATTCCTTGAGAATAGGATATGAGATTGTAGAGAAGAAAGAGTGAATATCATCCGCTGTGGCAATCGTTTCTGTTTGATAAAACTTAGCATAGAAATCGCTGAACGCTTTTAATATGGCATCATCTTGAGACAAAGATTGATTGGAGGGGGACTTGATGACAGTGATCCTCTTCTTCTCCTCACGTTTCTTTAAATAAGTAGCCAATAAGTGTCCACATTTGTTGTTTTCAGCATAATAGGAAGCATTGGCATGAAAAGAATGAAGAAGGACATTTGCACTGAGCAGCTAATTATATTGAAATTTGGCTTTCAACACTGATTCCAAAGAAGCTTTAGTCGGGTTCTGTATATTTATTTATTTTATTTATTTATTTAACATTTTTTATATACCGAGGTTCTGGTAACAATGTTATATGTTGAGCTTTGAGTGTAGCTACTATTTTTTGGAGAGTTTCTATATCTGCCTTTTGTTGCTTCCAACGGTGTGAGGAGAAACTGATAATATCTCCACGAATAGTGGCTTTAAAAGCGTCCCATAGAGTAGCAAGCGATATTTCTGATTGTGTATTGAAAAGAAAATAGTCCTTAATCTTTTCTTGTAGAAATTTAATAAAGTCGTGGTCTGAGACTAACGAAGAGTTGAACCTCCATAGGTGATCAACAATAATGGGAGACTGTAATTGACATTTAAGAATTATAGCTGCATGATCAGAAACCAATATATGAGTAATTGAGGTAGAAATAATCTGCGGCAATAATCCTTTTGAGGTAAGAAAATAGTCAATCCTAGAGTAGGACGAGTGTGGGGAGTAGAATGTGAATTCTCTTTCATGTGGATTCATGAGGCGCCAAGGATCAGATAATCCAAGCTCCGTCAGAAGATGTTTAAGCGTTGTACTAGATTTGGAAATATGGAGGCGAGCCGATTATTTCCTGTTGATAAAAGGGTCCAAAGGCTGGTTAAAGTCACCACCAATGTTAGTGGATCGTGAGTCTATGGTTAATAGGTGAGCAAATGTAGTTTGAAAGAACAATGGATCATCAGCATTAGGAGCGTATAAATTGAGGATTGTGTAACTTTCCTGACTAATGGAGATTTGTATTAGATTCCATCTTCCCTCGGGATCTGTAGACTGGTGGAGGACAGTTGCAGCCAAATTTTTATGGATGAGGATAGCCATGCCCCTTTTCTTGTGAACCACTGGGCTGAAATAGACCTGTCCGACCTATTGCTGTTTTAATTTCAGAGATTCATGAGATGTCAAATGAGTCTCTTGTAATAACGCAATGTTCGTTTGTAGAGATCCTAAGTAGGTAAGAATCTTTTTCCGTTTGATAGGGTGCGAGAAGCCTTTTACATTTAATGAAACCACTGTAAAAGATGTAATTTTGGTATCCATAAGGTGTAGAGATACATCGAGTGACTTTGGTCCAGGGCACAAGCTGTATTACTGATGGGCAACAGGAGATAGAAAGAATAAGGAAAGGAGAAAGGAGACAGAGAAAGAAACAGACAAAGAGGAAAGAAAACCAGAAAAATGGAACCATTGCAGGTCCACGAGAAGCAAGTAACTGAAGTGCAGAGCACTTAAGCCCTTTTAAGAAAAGGGGATTGCAGTGATGGGTCTCTAGGCGGTCCAGGTAGCCCCCCGAGTCCACAGCATATAATTCAGTTAAAACAACAGGAATTCACGTAGCTTAAGCAGTCACTTATTATGGTTAACAAGTTAGTTATGATATATGTTACAAATGACTTGAAAATAAGTGAAGTGCCAACAGAATCAAGCCGCTCTAAAACGACACCGGCATGTTGAAAAAGAAAAATTCAGGTGACCATTTCCTGTGCATGCTCGAAAGACTGAATATAACCAGCCAAATCTTGAGGATTTTGAAAAAGTTTGGTTTGATTGTGATGAGTTACCCGCATTTGTGCCGGATAAAGCAGGCCGTACTTGGCCCCTAGGGCTTGAAGGCATGGTCTCAAGGCCAAAAAGGCCTTACATTTATCTGCCATGTTTTTAGCTAAGTCAGGCACAAAAAGAATGTTGCCCGCCTGGTATTTGATAGGCGCCTGGGATCTTAAAGATGATCGGTCTCGGGTATTTTGAGTTGTGAAGAGGCCAAGATGGAATCCTATGCGCCCGTTCTATTTCTAATGACTGGTCAAATTCCACGTGGAGGCTGGTTTTAACCAGTTGAGTAAGGAAATCTCCAATTGCGTTTCCCTCAGCTCCTTCAGGGATTCCCAAGACTCGAAGATTATTTCGTCTATTTTGATTTGAGAGATCTTCAACAGATTGGTGTAAGTGTTCCAGTTCTTTAGTGAGATTTGGAATAGGGGCAGCCAACAGCAGCAGCGAAGAGACCTGAGTCTCCACGTCGTCTAATCGAGATTGGTAAGACTCCATTTTGTCTTTCATAGGCTGTAAGTCCCCGCGAATTGGCGTCGTAGCCTCTATATTCACAGTTATAAGATCTTTTAATTGCCGCAGCTCTGTAAGTACCACGTCTGCAGACGCCATTACTTTTGTCAGCAGGGCCTTGTCGGGTGAGGGCGGATCAGCCTTTGTCTGTTTAGTCCCGGACACCGCCGCAAACGCTGCTTCAATTTTTCCAGTCTTGGTTGTCGCCATCAGGAGCTGGGATGCTTACACAGTCCGGCAGCTTAAAGTCACATCAGAAAGAAGCGGATGTCGATGTTAATCCCGAACAATTTGAAAGAACTCGAGCGGAGCTATTAACCTAGGCGGCCATCTTGGTTGTCGCGCAAGAGCGCCCCCTTCAGGGGTAGATTTTCTAACATACGCATGCGCACACTAACTACCCGGCGTGCACACATGGATGTGGCTATTTTATAACATCCATGTGTGCGCAAGGGGGGCGTTTCTTCATCATAGGCCATATTCTACCAGAGCCAACTGTAAACCATTTATTCTTGGGGTTCAGAATCTTCAGTAGAAGCTGGGTAACATATTCTGATTACATCAAGATAAGGCAGGCTTTTTGAAACCTGAACAATTCCTCGTTCAAATGTATCACCTGCCTTTTCATTGCAGACAGCTGAAACCAAACAGCTCCTCAGATACCAGCCTTTGCTCTATTAATTACAAACACATTAAAAATTAAACTTCTCTGGTCACAAGCTTAGGTCTGTATGTCTCTGGAGAGACACCTGAGCAAATATTTTTAATTCTATATAAAAATAATTAAACATAAATTAAACCTCATTACTGTTACTAAGTAAAAAGCTTTTGGCCAATGGGTTTAAATCTATATTTTTTGCAGGGGAACAGCTGAATATAGTTTCAGAGGCTCGCAATTTGAGTGTTATACTTGATTCATAGCGAATGTTTAGGCCACATATTAGGCAGGTGGTTAAGAAAACATTTTTCAGACTTAAAGCACTGATGCCTTTGAAACATCTGTTGACTGAGAATCTTTTTTGATCAGTGTTACAAGCTTTATTTCTTAATCAAGTAGACTACTGAAATGGCGTGCTGGTACATCTCCCTTAGGTCAGTATAAGAGCATTGCAATTAATTAAAAATAATGCAGCTCAGATTTTGATTGGCCTTAAGCGAACTGATCACATCAGCCCTGTACTGCGCCAATTACACTGGTTACCAGTGAAGTAGCATGCACAGTTGTCATTACAGTTTTTAAACTTTTGAATATGGATGATCATTGTTCTTTGACCAATAAATTGAAAAGTTATATTATTGCAGGATGTTAAGATTGAAAACTGACAATTTGTTGTTAGTAATGTCTGTGTGTGAGTATCAGCTGCAAACAACACTGGTAAACAAATTTCTGGGAACATTTTGTTTCCTCCACAACCTTTGGTGAAACAAGTAGATTTTAACAAGCTGAATACAAATATGCATTTATTATGTCTGTATCACGTACCATTTGCCAGAAAAGTGTGAAATACATTAAGCATTGTTACGTGTCTGTAGCGGCATAAGCTATAATGGCAATGTTGGCACCAGAAACAAAACTAAATATGTTTTGCCACAGATTTTCATTTGTAATCACTGTCCGACACTTCGCGGATGAGAGTCCAACAATAGTCACCCAGCATGGAGGGGTTCCACTTGCCTTGATACCGTTTCTCCATTTTGACAATGTCTTGATGAAACCTTTCACCATGTTCGTCACTCACAGCGCCAAGGTTGTCTGGAATGAAGTCCAAGTGGGAATGAAGAAAATGTATCTTCAATGACATGTTGCACTTCATCAATTTGTATGCCTGAAGCAGATTTTCAACCTGTTCGACATAGTCTGCCTTATAGTTGCCTAGAAAGTGACAAACAACATTCTTGAAGTCTGTCAAAGAAAAACATTCTGTACCTTGCAGAAGACCATCAAAGTGGCTGCCCTTCATCACAGCTCGGATTTGTGGGCCAACGAAAACACCTTCTTTTATCTTGGCGTCACTTATGCGTGGAAACATTTGCCGCAAATAATCAAAGGCTTTACTTTGATTCTTCATTGCCTTAACAAAGTTTTTCATCAGCCCAAGTTTGATGTGCAAAGGTGGAAGAAATATGTTACTTGGATCCACCAATGAGTCATGCATAACATTCTTCTTCCCTGGAAGCAAATTCTTGCAGAGAGGCCAGAGTATTGCGAATCTCTTGCTCGACTGTCCCACTCAGAAAGGAAGCAACAATACTTGATGTAACCAAGCTGCAGACCCAGTAGAATTGCAACTACCTTTATTTATTTATTTATTTAGTGATTTTTTTATATACCGCGGCACGTTAAAAACATCACCTCGGTTTACAATAAACAATAACACAGCAATAAGCTTTACATTCAACAGGAAAAACAGTGTACAAAATGGTTCAATTCAACCTTGAAATCACCACACAAATTCCAGTTGTACCTCGAGTACTCAATGTGGTTCAGCAGTAGCTACATGTTCTCATACGTTTCTTTCATATGAACGGCATGTCCGCCAGGTATTGATGGATAGATATTGCCGTTGTGCAGCAAAACAGCCTTCAAACTTAAGATTGATGAATCAATAAACAGTCGCCATTCTGTTGGGTCGAGGTCACATCCAAGAGCACAAACCAATCCATTGATGTCACAGCAAAAATTCAAACTGTCTACATGTTGAAATATTTTGTCAAATCTTCATGACAGCTGAAAAATACTGAAAATTTCGTATCAGATGACAAAAGATTCCATCCTTGCGGCCTTGACCCAAGCAGCTCCGCCTGACTCTTCAATAAAGCCAAATCTCTGACCAGATCATTCAGCTCTGACTGAGATATTAAATGAGGTTCACTGGATGCTGATGGCACAAAGTCAGGATCAGCCGCAGCTTCCATCTGCGACGGCTCGCCATCATCGCCTACCTCCTCATCCTTGTCATCAAGTGTCCACACCTCTGGCAGTTTTGGAACAGGAAGACTGTCGTCATGCGGCGCTGGTCTCATTGCCGATGCAAGGTTAGGGTATTCAATAAACTTCCTGTTCTTTGATGAGTATCCTGACATTCATCATGCAGAAGTAACAGTCATTTATATAATCTTTCTGTTCCCTCCATATCATTGGGATGGCAAACGGCATGGATGGTCGCACACCTTTCAGCCAAGCTCGTAGACAACTGGCGCAAGATGCGCAACATATATGAGGAGCCCATGCTCTGTCCTGGTCACCAATTTTGCACCCGAAGTACAACTTGCATGCCTTCTTAATGAGTGCAATCATACTCCTTTTCTGTGCTTTCAGAGTAAACTCACCACAGATGTAACAAAACGTGTCATGGCCATTACGACATTGGCACGACATTTCATAAAGTATATGAAATTAAATCCACAAGCTTTAAACTCAACTGTTTTAGCGATACGATTCGCTCATTCACACAGACGTTGCATAGGAGACTGCTCATTGCTGCTGCTAATATAAGGTTGTGTCGTCATGGAAACAAGTTGGAATCTTGCAGCCGAGCTGGGGCTTGCCCGAGCAAGATCTGACATGATCAGGCAGAGTTTCTTGGTGTATTTTTTAAAAAGTTAGTATCTGTTACATGTTACGTTGCTTATGGCCATCAAAAATATGACATGAATTTTAAAAATCATAAAAACTACTGTCTAGCAAGAGAATATATGCATGCGAGATTATGTTTTAAAATTTCACAATTATTGTAACACAAAATTGGCCATTTCTCAAAAACCTTACATGATGTACAAATTTCGAAGTAATATCTGTGATCAGCATAAAAAAATCTATTTGGAACACCAAAAAGCCTGAAGAAAACAAAAACTTTACCAGTGTAGCAGTTAATGGACTTCTCCAAGAACTTATCCAAACCTTTTTTGAACCCAGCTACACTAACTGCACTAACCACATCCTCTGGCAACAAATTCCAGAGCTTAATTGTGCGTTGTGTGAAAAAGAATTTTCTCCAAATAGTTTTAAATGTGCTACTTGCTAGCTTCATGGAGTGCCCCCTAGTTCCTCTATTATGCGAAAGTGTAAATAACCGAGTCACATCTCCCTGTTCAAGGCCTCTCATGATTTTAAAGACCTCTTTCAAAGCCCCCCTCAGCTGCCTCTCTTCTACAAGCTGAACAACCTTACCCTCTTCAGCCTTTCCTCATATGAGAGCTTTTCTATCCCCTTTGTCATTTTGGTTGCCCTTCTCTGTACCTTCTCCATCATAATTATATCTTTTTTGAGATGCGGCGACCAGAATTGTACACAGTATTCAAGGTGCGGTCTCACCATGGAGCGATACAGAGGCATTATGACATTTTCCGTTCTATTAACCATTCCCTTTCTAATAATTCCCAACATTCTGTTTGCTTTTTTGACTGTCGCAGCACACTGAGCCGACGATTTCAATGTATTATCCACTATGACGCCTAGATCTCTTTCTTGGGTTGTAGCACCTAATATGGAACCTAAGGGCCAGATCTTAAAAAATATGCGCAGGCGTAGATTTGTTCACACAACCCAGTGTGAACAAATCTACGGACGATTTTATAACATGCGCGTGCTGCCACGCGCCTGTTTTAAAATCCGGGGTCGGCACGCGCAAGAGGGTGCACACTTATGCACCTTGCGTGTGCCGAGCCCTAGGGCAGGCCCGATGGCTTTCCCTGTTCCCTCCAAGGCCGCTCCGAAATCGAAGCAGCCTTGGAGGGAACATTTATTTTTGTTCCCCCACCTTTCCCTCCCTTCCCCTATCTAACCCACCCCCCAGCCCTATCTAAATCCCCCCTCACCTTATTTTGTTGAGTTACATCTGCCTCTGTCAGGCGTAACTTGCGCGCACCGGCTCGCCATCTCCCGGCACAGGCCGCTGTGCAGGAGGATTCTGGCCCGCCCCAGGACTGCCCCCGAACCACCACCACGCCCCTGGCCCTGCCCCTGGATCCTCCATTTTTTAAAGCCCCGGGACATACAAACATCCCGGGGCTTGCGCGCACCACCGAACCTATGCAAAATAGGCTTGGCGCGCGCAGGGGTAGGTTTTCGGGCGTTACGCACGTATCTTACGCATGTAACCCTTTGAAAATCTACCGCTAACTATGTAACTACAGCAAGGGTTATTTTTCCCTATATGCAACACTTTGCACTTGTCCACATTAATTTATTTTTTTTTTTAATTTCTTGATTTTTTCTAAACCGATGTTGGTATAAACCTTCACACTGGTGTACAATGTTTCTTTATAATACAATCAAAATCAAAATTTCATCTGCCATTTGGATGCCCAATTTTCCAGTCTCGCAAGGTCCTCCTGTAATTTACCACAATCTGCTTGTGATTTAACTACTCTGAATAATTTTGTATCATCTTTATCTGCTGTCTTTCTCTGTTATTACATCTGTGCCCCATCCCAGGACATTAAATAAGTGTTTAAGTTGTTAAAGTCCTCTCTTTATGCTAAACCACATCTGATATCCAAGATTCCTTTTTGGCAGGAGGAAAGATTTCTTCATAGGCTCTGAGTATCATTCAATGTTAATTCAGTATTAATGCATCTTGTACACAACAGTAATAATCACACTGGAAGCTAATTATAGTTTCCAACTTAACTTTCACTGATTTAAGATGGAAATTGATGAAACCATTTAGTTACAAGTTCTTATTATTAACAAATCAATTTTACAGCTTTAGTTGCTCCAATAAATTTGTGACTTTAAGCTTCCAGCTGATTTATTCTGTTACTGCTGTCAATTGATAGTTCTTATTCCTAATCCATTTCAATGAATGGGGTAGTTTTGGAGCTTCCTCTCAGAATTTGATGGATAGAATAATTTATCCCATGTTCGATGTTCTAATTGAAAGTCTCATTTCTCATACCTTTAATCCAGTTCCTCACTCATTCTCCTTGCTTCCTTGTTGGTTCCTCCATAATCCTTTCTTCAACATCTTGAACATCTTTTTTTTTCCATTTTTCTGTTCCGTACTCAAAATCATGATCCAACACTCTATCGGGCGGATTTTAAATGCCCTGCTCGCGTAAATCCAGCCGGATTTACACGAGCAGGGCCCTCGTGCGCCGGCGCACCTATTTTGCATAGGCCACCGGCACGCGTAGAGCCCCGGGATGCGCGTAAGTCCCGGGGCTTTTTAAAGGGTGCGTGTCGGGGGCGTGTTGGGGGGCATCGCCAAATGACGCAGCGTTTCGGGGCGTGACTAGGCGTTTGGGGGCTGGCCCGGGGGCGTAGTTTCGGCCCGGGGACGTTCGAGGGGCGTGACCGCACCCTCCGGAACAGCCCCCGGGTCAGGTCTTGGCGTGCCAGCAGCCCGCTGGCGCGCGCGGATTTATGTCTGCCTCCGGGAGGCGTAAATCCATGGATAAAGGTAGAGGGGGGTTTAGATAGGGCCGGGGGGGGGGGGGGGTGGGTTAGGTGGGGGAGGGGGGGGGAAGGTGAGGGGAGGGCGAAAGAAAGTTCCCTCCGAGGCTGCTCCGATTTCGGAGCGGCCTCGGAGGGAACGGAGGCAGGCTGCGCAGCTCGGCGCGTGCAGGCTGCCCAAAATCGACAGCCTTGTGCGCGCCGATCCTGGATTTTATAGGCTACGTGCGTATCTTATAAAATCCAGCGTACTTTTGTTGGCGCCTGGTGCGCCAACAAAAGTACGCGATCGCGCTATTTTTAAAAATCTACCCCTATCTTTGGTTTCCTTATACATCATCACCATAAAATCCTGGCTTTCTCACGATCATCTGAAACTTAACACTTCAAAAACAGAAATTATTCATTTATCTTCCATCCCAATGTTTGAATGCAGACCTCCTTCTCATCTTGATCTTAATGGTACTCTTTTACCAATCACATCCAAAGTCCACAACCTCAGAGTCACTATTGACTCCAGTCTTTCCATATCACACCACATATCTCTAACAGTAAAAAAACTCTTTCTTTAAGCTACACATCCTGATATGTCTCAAACCCCTACTTTTTCATCAAGACTTCAGAACAATCCCTCAATCCTTAATCTTTTGCAATTTAGACTACTGTAATGCCCTGTTCTTTGGGCTCCACCAAAACCCTATTTGACCACTACAACTAATTCAAAATTCAGCAGCACACAACCTCACCGGCAAGTCACTTAGAAAACATATCTCTTCTCTACTGGTTACGTATATGTATTACAGCATTTTCGCATAAAGCTCTCATGTTGTGGAACACTCTCCCAGTTGAACTCTACCTTGAAAGGGACCTGAATATCTTCATGAAGAAATTAATGGCCTTATAAAGTTTATTGAAGCATTTGATTCATTTTAATTGTTATTGTTTGGTTATTTTATATATTGTTTGTTATATGTTTTTAATGATATTATGATTGTTATTTTGTAAACCACAATGAATTATTGCTGGAAATTAGCAGTATATAAGATATGTAAAATAAAAATATAAATTCATCTTCCAGGTTCACTGAGAATTGTTTCAGTTCCTCCGAATGATCACTTTAAATATCACTATCTGCCATATCTTCCTCAGTAAAGACCAAAGCAAAGAATTCATTTAATATCTCCTATATGGCCCTATCCTCTCTTACCAACTCTTTTACTCATCAGGCATCTAATAGTCCAACTGATTCCCTTGCAGGGTTTTTGTTATTTATTATTTTTTAATAATTCTTATAATTTATGATCTCCATCTTGTGATCGACACAGAATAGAAAGAAGCATTCATAAATAACAAAAATGGTACAGAACATCAAATAAAGTAAATATTACATTCTAGCAATGAATAGCATTCATTAATTTAAAACATTGTTAAAATAAAATACCTTCACCTGCTTTCAACATATTTTAATATCTTGAATAAAACATGGCTCTCTGGTCAAGGTGTTCCATAACATTTTGGGTAACTGGAAGCCAATGATATTCCTTAAGTGTTGGTATAATATGTTCAAAATGACTAATACCAAATATTATGCAGGTTGCAGTATATTGTAATAACTGGAGAGCTTGCAAATTGCCTTGAATGTACCTGTTTTATTATGAGGCTTTGCTTACAAAGCAAGCTTCTTTTCAAATTCTATCTTTCCCTTCCTTATCAAGGCTTTGCATCTAACTTGGAAGTGCTTCTCCTGTTTCTGGTTTTCTTAGAACATACAAAACATAAGATATGCCATACTGGGTCAGTCCAAGGGTCCATCAAGCCCAGCATCCTGTTTCCAACAGAGGCCAATCCAGGCCATAAGAACCTGGCAATTACCCAAACATTAGCTGTGGCTATTAGTTTAAGGACTTCTCCAGGAAGTTATTCAACCTTTTTTAAACTGAGCTACATTAGCTGTCTTAACCACATCATCTGGTAACAAATTCCAGAGCTTAATTGTGCGTTGAATGAAAAAGAATTTTTTGTCCGATTTGTTTTAAATGTGCTACTTGCTAATTTATCGCAATCTGTTTGCAATTTAACTATGCTGAATAATTTCTTTGTCATCTGTAAATTTGATCACCTCACTCATTGTATTCCTTTCCAGATCATTTATAAATATCTTAAAAAGCAACGGTCCAAGTACAGATCCCTGAGGCACTCCACTGTTTACCCTTTTCCACTGAGAAAATTGACCATTTAATCCTACTCTCTGTTTCCTGTCTTTTAACCAGTTTGTAATCTACGAAACGACATCGCCTCCTATCCCATGACTTTTTAGTTTTCTTAGAAGCCTCTCCTGAGGGACTTTGTCAATTGCCTTCTGAAAATCCAAATATCCACACGTTTATTAACCCCTTCAAAAAATGAAACAGATTTCTGAGGCAAGACTTGCCTTGGGTAAATCCATGTTGACTGTGTTCCATTAAACCATGTCTTTCTATATTTTCTGTGATTTTATTCTTTATAACAGTTTCCACTATTTTTCCCAGCACTGAAGTCAGGCTCACTGGTCTTTAGTTTTCTGGATAACCTCTGCCTGTATGTTTTGAGAAACAGAGAGACAGCATGTAAGAGCCTCTGTGTAAGTGTGAGAGCATGTGTGTTTCTGTGTGAGAGATCATGTGAGAATGAGAGCTTGTGTGTGTAAGACAGCATGTGAAAGTGAAAGCCTGTGTGTGTGTGTGACAGTGGGACAGCATGTGAAAGTGAGAGTCATGTGTGTGAGAGACAGCGTGTGAGAATGAGACCCTCAATGTGTGTATGAGAGAGAGAGACAATCTGTGAGAATGACAGCCTGCGTATGTGTTTGATGGAGGAAAGGAAGAAGACAGATAGAAAAATAGAGTCCCTGTAAAATAAATTAGGAAAAGACCAAGGTAACATGGAAAAAAAAGCCTAGGGACAACCGATTAGAAAACTAAGATCAGACAGCAAAGGTAAAAAAAAAATGTTTTTGAGTGATTGGCATATGTTATCTTTGGGAATCCTACATTTATGTATCTATTCTCAGGCAGGGTTTTTACTGTTAGAGTGCGGCTGTTGGTGTTGTTTTGGTGTGAGAGGTTTTCTATATTGTAATTGTATTTCAGTTCCCTCATGGCTTTCTGACCCACACATGTTACAGTATGGGTTCCAAGTGTACTTTGTGCAGCGTTTTCTGGTTTGCACTACAACAGTACATGTAAATGGTTTTACCAGAGGTAAATCTTGTCAGACAAACCTAATCAATTTCTTTGTTTGGATGACCAGAGAGTTGGATCAAGAGGACAGCACTAGACGTAGAATGCTTGGATTTCAGCGAGGCCTTTGACTCGGTTCCACACAAAAGACTTATAAATAAATCGTGTGCCCTTGGTATGATCCTAGAGTGACTGACTGGGTTAGAAACTGCCTGAATGGGAGGGACAGAGGGTAGTGCTAAATGGAGTTATTCTGAAAAGGAGGATGTTACTAGTGATGTTTCTCAGGGATTGGTCCTTGCACCGGTTCTTTTCAACATTTTTGTGAGTAACACTTAAGGTGGCCAAAAAGGTGGATAAAGCGATGGTAAAAGCCAGAAAGCTGCTTGGCTGCACAGGGAGAGGACTGGTCAGCAGAAAAAGGGAGGTGATATTGCCCCTGCATAGGTTCCTGGTGAGACCTCACTGGGAATACTGAGTACAATTCTGGAGACCCCACCTTCAAAAGGATATAAACAGGATGGAGTCGCTCCAGAGGGAGAGGCTGCTAACATGGTCACTGGTCTTCTTTCTAAAGCACATGGGGATAGACAAAGATCTAAACATGAATACCCTAGAGGAAAGGGGAGATAGGGGAGATAGGATAGAGACATTCAAATACCTGAAAAGTTTCCATGCACAGGGGATGAGCCTTTTTCAATGGAAAGGAGACTCTAGAACAAGGAGTCATGAGATGAGGGTAAAAGGGGGTATCAGGAGTAATCTAAGGAAATATTTCTTTACAGAAAGGGTAATGGCTTCCCAGAGGATTTGGTGGGGACAAAAACTATATGAATTCAAGAAAGCATGGGATAAATACAGGGGATCTTTAAGAAAGTGATGATAAATTAATTGGACGGAGGGGTAGAATGGATAGGCCATACAGTCTTTTTCCACTGTCATGTCTCTAAATGTAATAGATATATTTATTTATTTAAAATTAATTTCTGTCCACATAGCAGATTACAGAGGAACATACATATTAAAAAATAAAACAAGCAATTATACATACATGTTAAAAATACAGGGGTAGATTTTTAAACTTTGAATCATGTGTCCATGTGCGCACCTTCTACTGTGTTCAGTTCTGGAGACCGTATCTCCAAAGGGACAGAGACAGGATGGAGGTGGTCCAGAGAAGGGTGACCAAAAAGGTGGAGGGTCTACATAAAATGACTTATAAGGAGAGATTGAAGAACCTAAATATGTATATCCTGGAGGAGCAGGGGTGATGTGATACAGACTTTCAGATACTTGAAAGGTTTTAATGATCCATAGTCAACCTCAAACCTTTTCTGTTGGAAAAAAATCAGTAGAACTATGGGTCACGATTTGAAACTCTAGGGAGGAAGACTTAGAACCAATGGCAGGAAGGATTTCTTCATGGAGAGGGTGGTAGATGCCTGGAATGCCCTTCCGGAGGAAGTGGTGAAGACTAAAACTGTGAAGGATTTCAAAGGGGCATGGGATAAACACTGTGGATCCATAAAGGCTAGAGGATGGGAATTTTTTATTTATTTTGGGGTTTTTTTTTATATACCGGCATTCGGGAACGCAGTCCCATCATGCTGGTTCACATAGAACATCATGCTGGTTCACATAGAACAGGGTGCATCATAAACATAAACTAAAAACAGTGGTGCGGAAAATGCAGTTACATATAACAGGGAGATTGGAACTTGGCAGAGAAAGAAGAGAAAGGACAGTTTATTAATTCAAACATGTAAACAATAATGGAGATGGTTAATCATGGTGTAATTGGAGATAAGGATTGGCGAGGATGAGTTATATTAGTTTGAGTCCGGGAATGCTTGTATGAATATCCATGTCTTTAGTCTTTTTTTGAAGGTTGAGATGCATGTTTCCAGTCTGATGTTAGAGGGGATAGAGTTCCATAACGGTGGAATGGCTGTAGAGAATGCCCGATCTCTTAGCGTGATGTGTCTGGTGGATTTGGGCGGTGGTACCTGTAGTGATCCTTTGTATGCATCTCTTGTCGGTCTTGACGAGTTATGTAGTTGGAGAGGGATCTGTAGGTCAATGGGAGCCAGTAGATGGATATTTTTGTATGTGGTAAGAATGGTCTTGTATATTATTCTAAAGTGTATGGGTAACCAGTGGAGGTTCTTTAAGATGGGGGTTATGTGATCCCTTCTCCTGGAGTTTGTCAGTATTCGTGCAGCTGCATTTTGTACCATCTGCATTTTGTACCCAGACTGTACCATCTGCATTTTGTACCATCTGCATTTTGTACCATCTGCCATTTTGTACCATCTGCATTTTGTACCATCTGCATTTTGTACCATCGTGCAGCTGCATTTTGTACCATCTGCAGCGGTTTGAAGAGAATGAAGAGAAGAATGAAGAGAAGAGCCATGGGGGTGGCTTGCTGGAACGGAGGCTACTACCTGGTGATTACTACCCTTACTGAATAAGCCTTCACACGGTTAATGCAACTCCAACATTGCTCTCTGCTTCAACGGCAAGGGGAAATGTGTAAAAGAGGATTTGCATTCAGACAATAACCAACAAGGACTGAACTACACAGTCTGGGTAAACAAGCATCGGGGTAACTTGCTTGATGCGGCGGTTACTACCCTTAACCATTAAGCCTTATGCTCACCTTTGATGCAACTCCAACATTACTCTCTGCATCAATGGCAGGGGGTGGCAGGAAATTCGAATCAAACAGTTACCAACAAGGGCCCTGAACTTGGTGGTCGGTGAAACAGATAAGTATGGGAAAATAAGTGTGGGAGCTTGCTGGGCAGACTGGATGGGCCATTTGGTCTTTTTCTGCCATCATTTCTATGTTTCTATGTTTCATCTGCATAGCAAAGAGATGGAGGGATTTTGATGAACAGAACACCATTGTACTTATCAGTGCTATACATTTTCCCACTGTTATAATGCCTAGTCTGCAGTACTCCCATACTATATAATACAAACAGAGTAGTCATAGATACCTATCAATTCACCATTATTTCACATCCATAACTTAAAGCTAGTATCCCCAGCTACATGCTAATATTCTTTAGGACAGGGAAAGCCAAATAATGAATCTAAAGTCACACCTTTTGTAGAGGTTCAGACAATTCCCATCCTTGAAAATAGGCTCTATTGTAGCTGGTATGGAATACAGGTCCCTTCAACCTCCACAATCATCATGCAAAGCTGTAGAATACATTCTTGCTAGAAGCTATTTTATAGAGCTATTATAGTAGCAGGAAATTCCGATGATGTAGAACGTTCCCCAGCTAGTTCTCATTGATAGAGTATTGGCCTCACATAGGGATGAGAGTGAAGCTGAAAAGGAATGTTTGAAATCTAACATCTGGCATGGATCCTTTTAGAGAGAAAAGACACATAAAATAGGGGGTGCAAACTCTCAACATAAATGTCCCTGAACTGATAAAGATAATAGACATGACCCCCTAGGCTTTAATTTGAAAACCATAGTTACCAGAAAGCTTTAGTTATGTTTCTATAGCAGTTGCATGCAAAACTCCAATCCAGGCATTGGGCAAATAATAACCCTGGTGAAGACTGCAGGATCTGGATTGAAAGGTCACAGAGAAGATCAACCCAATCATGGCCCATTGATAATCAACCCACTCTCCCACACAGCAAGGCACAATTATAAAGCTTAAGCTTCAAAAGGCTCTCTTTGATTGTTTAAACATCCTCAGCCATTTCACACTGGATATCATTAACACTTGAGCCAAGCTATGTGATGATGAGTGGGTGGAGAATCACTACTCCTAACCATCATTCTAATTAACTCATGTAGGGATAATGAATCTTCTTTAGACGTGCCGAAATCAAACAGGATGCACATGTGTGACATCAATGTTAATTGCAATGTGCACAAATCGGCAAGCATGAACATGCCAGCCATCAATTGTAATTGCTATACGCAGAAATCATCCAGCATGCACATGTCACTCATCAATATTAATTGGCAGCACGCAGAAATCAGCCAGCATGCTCATGTCCCGCATCAATTTTAATGGCCCATAAACTCAACTGTTATGCATGCAGATTGGACCTACCTGTATGAATTATGTAGGCAGGGAGGGGTGCACATTTTGCTACCTACAAAACTATCTATTGCCCCATTCACTGTCCTACTTGCACCATGTCTCAGGTATGTAGAGCGATGATCAGGAAGCCGAACTTCCTACCAGCTGAGGTGACGTGCTTGTTAAGCATGCCATGCAGTTCCCTAATCTGGTATTGTAAGTTCCCAGTCCAAGAGGGTGGGTGCCTACTGGAAGGAGCAGATCTGGAAGAGGATCAGGTATGCAGTCAACTCTATGTTCCACCACAACTGTAGCATTGGGGAGCTGATGCACAAATGGCGGGACCTGAGGAGGCATGTCAAGCAGATGTAGGCCAGGAGGATTGCAGAGGGACAAGGCAGTCACATCAGCTTCAACCCATCTAAGCAGCTGGTGCTGAGCACCTTATCTGTAGCAGCTGTGGGTAGAGTTGGACAGCTAGATACCATGCAACATTTACAGCAAGAAGGTGAGCATTGTATTTGGACGCACTCCCATCCAACCTCAGGCTAGAATCATGCCCCCTGAAATTCAGATCCCAACTAAAGACTTGGTTATTCAAACAAGCTTACCCTCCGAACAATTAAGAGCTCCCCTGCCCAATCGCGCCCCATGCCCCACAGTCTTCACCCTATCCTTGTACATAGTTATGTTTCCTAATTTTAACTTAATTTAATTTAATTTAATCAATTTAATTTTCTAATTGTTTTAATTGCTTTATTTGCATTGCATTTGTTTTTCCCATGTTGCCTTGTGTGCCCGTTTTTTGCTCCTTTCCATACTTTCTATTGGTTCTATGTACCCCCTTCCTCCTTCCCTGTTCAATGTATTTTCCATTCTTTTGTTCCACTGTAAACCGATATGATGTTTCGACTAATATCGGTATAAAAAAATTCTTAAAATAAATAAAATAAATATATATATTCTAAAACTAGGCTATGTATAGAGGTATCCATCAGGAACTTCTTTATAAGTGAGACAGTACAGCCTTGTTAAACATAATGATGCCATTGTAAATTTGCTAATGCTTGCTATGCAAACCATTATTGGTAACATCTCTACCTATCAGTATGTACACAGTATAGACCAAAGCAGTTTGTTGTCAGCTCATTATTCACCACCAGGGGTGGATTGGCCTATTGGGGGATCGGGCATCCCCCGGTGGGCCGGTCGCTCTAGTCACGAGGTCTGCCGAGCATGGCTGTGACAGAGCCGCGCTCGGCAGACCTTGTGGTATCTCTGGGGCCGGCCAGGCAGCGAATCCCCGGGCCGGTCGTCATCGGGAATCCGCCCCTGTTCAACACACAGGACAGGTTTTTTTAAAGCTCTAAAAACATTGCTGGAATGCCTGATCTACACAAACAGCTAGAAAGACAGCCTACACCTTCTGTTTGCTGCTTCTCTATTGATTTAATTTATCATGTGAAAGAGTGTGGTGCTCTTTCTGGGGTGAACGAAGATATCATAACCGGTTAAAACTAAACTCCTCAAAAACTGAAATTATACATTTATCATCTATTTCAGATACTACAATAGGTCCACCATCACACTTGTCAATAAACAATACCACCATACCCATAACACGTCAAGCTACGAACCTAGGTATACTCATAAACTCTGATCTTTCCATGAAGCAACATATCTCCTCGCTTACCAAAAAATCATTTTATAAACTACGGCTTCTAAAACATCTCCGACCACTGCTCTTCTACCGTGACTATCGAACCATTCTTCAATCTCTAGTCTTCTCCGGTCTCGATTATTGTAATGCTCTTTACCTAGGACTATCAGATTCTTCACTATACCCTCTTCAACTAATTCAAAACAGTGCAGCCCGAATTCTAACTAGAACACCTTTACACCATCATATCACTCCTATTCTTCAATCTTTACATTGGCTCCCCATAAAATTCAGGATAAAATATAAAATTCTTTCCACTATTCATAGCTTAATCCACAATCCAACTTCCACCTGGCTCTGCTCATTACTACGGATTTACAAACCTACAAGACACTTAAGATCACTCACCCAAAATCTCTTAGACATTCCATCACCCAAACAAGCCAGATTAGACATCACCAGAAAGAGAGCTTTCTCGGTAGCCGGTCCCATTCTTTGGAACTCACTCCCAAACCCTCTCCGATCAATATCAAATCCTTCTCATTTCAAAAAATCACTCAAAACTCATTTGTTCCAACTTGCATTTCAAACATCCATTCAAGAACAAGTTTAATGCTCATTCATTCCATTTCCACATTCATCACTCTCATTTCATTTTCTCCCCCCCATCCCCCTCCTCCCTCCTTACCATTCTCCCACTCCCCCATATTAGCTACATTCCCATTTTTTCATGCCCCCCCCTTTCCCCCCTCCCCTCCTTCCCCCGATAGGAAGTCCATGGCAACATATTCTTATTCTTATTATTTTTTATTTTTTGAGTAATTAATTTGATTTATTTTTAAAAGTTTTAGCTATTGATTAATTTTTGTATATTTTAATTTGACTTTTCTTTTTAAAAACTTTATTTTAATTAATGTAAACCATTTTGACAAAAACTCATTTTATAAAACGGTATATAAATACTTTTAAATAAATAAATAAATAAATAAATAAATAAAATAAAATCCTGTCAGCTATAATACAAATTTCTTATTCTAAAAATGGCAAAATGAAGTACAATGTTAGATGTTTTGTTGTATATTAAACAGCATAAGGGATGTTCTTTGTTGGGGCTATGTCCTCTATCACTTTCACCATCAAAGTTCCCCAAGGGGTAGCAAACGTATATGTGCACAAAAATGACATTCTATAGCAATGTGTGTTTTTTTCTGTGCTTTCCTCAAAAACCACGAAGGAAGTCGGACTTGCAAAGCCGTGAGGAATATAAAAAATAGCCGATACATGGTGTGTACACCGAATCTAATTGGATTGCATTTATAGCGTTCCTATAGTCGGGCTGATATTGACTTCCTGTTGATACACGTATATTACATTGTTATATGCTTTGGAGCCGCTCTGAAAGAAAAAACCTCAAGCGTGCATACTTTTGTGAGCATAAGAGCTCATTTATGAACCATTATGGAATGAGTACATCAACAAGATAGTACAAAACATGCTACTCTCGTTATTGATGTCATTGTAAATTGTTGGGTGCCGAGGTCGGCCCCTCCTATCTCTGGCGTCGGCAGCCACGCTGCGGTGGGGAGCCATTCCCGCCATGGGCCTCCGGTCTCCTTCTTCCCTGCCGCCGTTGATTCGGGCTCGGCACGGCCCTCCTCGATGGCCGAGAGAATCCCCAGGCCTCCTCTTCACGGAGTCGGGCAGTGGGCCTCCACTGCAGCAGCTCACGTCGAGCAGGACACTCCCTAGATGTCTGGCCATGCCCCCGGAGCCATTCTTAAAGGGGCAGAACACCCTTACTCAGTCGAGCCTCCCTGATGACGTCAGGATCCAGGTAATACTTAAGGAACCCTTCTCGTCCTGTTCCCTGACTTGGCAACAAGTCTGCTTACTCTCTTAAGTCTGTCTGTGCCTCTGGTACTCTTGTTCCTCCTCTCGGTGTCTTGTTCCTGCCTTTCCAAGTCCTGTGCCCGTCCTTTCGGAGTCCTGTTCCTGTCATCCCCTCCACAGCTCCGGACTGCTCTCTGGCTTCTGACCTCGGACTGGCGACTGGCGACTCTCTGGCTTCTGACCTCGGACTGACAATTGGTGATCCCCTGGCTTCTGATCCTGGACAGGACTTCGACGAATCTTCCATCTTCTCAAGAGCCCTCCTAAGTCCAAGCGGCCCGGGTCCCTATGGGCTCCCTATGGGTCCCTATGGGCTCCCTATGGCCCGGGTCCCTATGGGCCCCCCACTGGAAGCCCATAGGGCTTCCAGTGGGGGGCCCGTGGTCCCCCCACTGGAAGCCCGGGGGGACCACGGGCTTCCAGTGGTGAAGATCCAGCTGGCCTTTGCCTCCGTTCAGCCTCGCCTCCCCTCAGGCGGTACCAACTCCTCTTCTGGCTAAGGGTCCACATCTCCTTGGCCTTCATTACATAAATGAGCCCCTGAAGCAGCCCTTCATTGGGCGAAACTCAGGCCTGGAATCGGGCACTCACTGCAATATTGTTTTAATAATAACTTCGGCTTCTCTCTTTTATATTTTTCTGTGCTTTCCTACAGCTTTAGGGAAAAGGTGCCCATTCACAGGAGCCTGCAAAAACAGGCTGTGTGTTTAAAACATGAGTGTGTAAAATGTGTGTGCAGGTACAAGCAGGGCCCAGTCATATATCGAATTCAATATAAAATAGCATGAATTATCCATAATATCATCTACGGGGAAAAAAACGAATGGCTGAACTCACACTATCTGTTTGCACATACCACAGAGAAATCTCTGGTCGGCTAACAAAGCTTTATTAAATATTCCATCTAAGTCAGGTATGGGACAGAGTAACATCGATCGCAGGCCCAAAGTTTTGGAATACACTACCCACTCAACTAAGACAGCAAGCTGACAGTAAGAAGTTTAAGAAAGATAAGACATGGTTGTTTGAATGTGCATACGCAGAGACAACAATTTGATGCATTCGTGTTTCTATGGCAACATTATGGTACACACGCAGAAGTAATTAATTAAATTTTTAGGCTCTTACGGAATTTATGTTCTTATGATATTTATAACTGTTTTTCATTTTTCTTATCATGTTTTTATGATGATCGCCTACAATTTTTAAATATATTTATATTTGTGTGTTCCTAACTTTTAACTATTTAATTGATATTTGTAATCAACTTTAATTGAATTATTGTATTTTCTTGCTTCCACATTGACTGTAAACCATTATGAAGGTCCTGCCTAAGACAACGGTATATAAAACTTAATAAACATAAGAAACATAAGTTAGGATGAAATGGTTTTCTATCTCCTAGCCATGTGTTCCTCAAAATGGCGCCGGTAGCCTTTGACCTACTATGTCACAGGGGCTACCGGTGCCATTGGTCAGCCCCTGTCACATGGCCATCGGTGCCATCTTGTGCTCCTACCATGTGACAGGGGCTGACCAATGGCACTGGTGGCCCCTGTGACATAGTAAGGGCAAAGGCTATCGGCGCCATTTTTAAACCGGCAGCCGAGAGTGTGAGTGCAGGGGATGGCTCCCGGACCCCCCGCTGGACCGCCAGGGAGTTTTGGTAAGTCTTGGGGGAGTCAGGAGGGTGGGGGGTTGTAGTTAATTTAATTTTAGCGGGGAAACGAATAGGAACTGACGTATAAACATATCGTGGTGGCCCCTTGCCAAATGCAACGTATCTGCCCCCCGACGAATAGGAATCCCGAATGCAACGTATGGCGTCCCTCTGCACATCCCTAATGTCCTGTGTCCCAGCAGTGGAAATTCTATTAGGGGCATCTTGGTGATTTTCTCTGCTTCTCTCCCCTTTCACTCCAAATCAGAAGATAGGGCATTGTCTTTATGTCATTGGTAGACTGTGAGCCAAATATGCAGAGCACACTTAAACTGCTCTGTCTCCTTTGAAATTCCTAATACCCAAGTGCTCTGCATTCTGGATTAAGCCCTCCCTCTGCCTCAGGGACTCCCACCTTGAGTGTAAATCAGAGTAGAGGCAATATTGAATGCTATGCTCATTTATAGATCTGTACCAAAAGACTAGTAATTAGGCTTATCTAGTGGAGCTTGCAGGGTATATGAACCAAAGTACAAAAAACGCTGAATGCCAGTGTTTGACATTTGCTTATTTCTTTTTCTAGAGGAGCTAGATGATGAGCATCCAGGACCTGCACCCAGACAGCCACAAAGGTGGAACCAGCGTCTGAGGGTAATCCCTGACAGCTTGGATGAGGAGGGAGAGGAAGAAGGAGCCCATGAGGAGCTGCAACAGATGAGGAGGAGGAGGAGCAGCAGTGGCAGGAAGAGGAGCCAGAGGACACACTGGCTGATCTGCTACAGGATTGCCCACAGGACAGCAGTGCATCTGACCTGCCAGAACCTGAAATGGTTGCCAGTCAGGCTGAGAAGCCTCTTGGACGTCATATCAGGCCTGCATGATGTGGTGAGGCAGGAAGCGCAAGGCCTCCATGATACCATCAAGAAGAAAGTACAGGGGATTCAGCAAATGGTACGGGATCTTTGCTGGGCAACAGATGACCAAACTGCAGTGTGGAGGGAGATGCTGCAGAGGATGCCCCCCTTGTAGCCGCTGCCACCAGTAGCTCCATCGCCTTTCATGGAACCCTGGATGCAGCACCCTCCACCTTATAGGTCACCATTCCCATGGATGGCACCTGCCCATGCTGAAGCCCCCCCCCCCCCGTGCCCCACCCACCTGCACCTAAGCCTACATCAGCAAGCATCACCCCCGCCTGCACCACCTGTCATGCTTCCACCACCAGCACCACCACAGCCACTGCTGCCTCCGGCTGTACCTTCCAGCAGCCATGAACTGGAACTGGCACAAACTCCTTTGCACTCTGAGGGCAGCGTGAGAAGTGGCAGGAGTTCACTGCACAGGAGCTCCAGGTTGGGGCAGCCTAAGCTTCCTGAAGCCAGAAAAAGAGGTCAGCCAAGGAATTGATGCTTTAGTTTATTACTCTTTATTTTGCTGTACTTTTTTGTAAATAAATGCCCTATCACCTTCTGAAGTGTCTTTCAATGAGAGTGCTCCTTTGTTGTATAGCCTGCCTTTCACTCAAGCAATGTATCTTCTGCAATTCTTCCTGAGTCAGATGCTCTTCCTCCTCATCATCATCCTCATTCTCTTGATAGTCCTCCTCCGGAGAAGGCATGTGTCTGTTTAGTGCAAGGTTATGTAGCATACAGCAGGCTAGAAAGATCTTGCACACTGTAGGGGGGCTGTAAAGCAGGCATCCTCCAAATCTGTCCAGACAGCAGAAGTGTGTTTTAAGTAAGCCAAATGTTCGCATTATGACAGCCCTGGTCTTACAGTGTGCCCTGTTGTAGGGGAGGCAATGGGGATCATGAGCCAGGTTTTCAGTGGATAGCCTCTGTCACCTGTCGGATAAGACACATAAAATCAGGGTTACAAATGCCTTCTGGGTTTCATAGTGGCACAGCTCACAGAGCTAGTTTAGAGGAGCCCTGTTGCGTGTGCCGACTGCGGCAGACCCGCGGCTCGGCCCTCTCACCTCTCTCTGACGAATCTAGTGCCTAGTTCCTCATCCCTGGCGGCAGTGGGCCGCCAGCTCTGTCCTCGGGCCGCCCCCAGTGCCTCAGCTTCAGCTACAGACCCCTGTGTTCCATGTCGGGCCTCTCCGTGTGGCCCACATAGAGACGCCACTGTTCAGCACCAGGGCCCTCCCTAGGCGCGCATGCATCATTGTTTCTTATGAAGGGCCCACGGTGGGAACTTGGCCACAGCCCCAGATGATGACGTCGCCGAAGCTCTGGTATTTAATAGGGATTTGAATCGTTTTTTGACGATTTAAAATATCGTCCGATATTTTTTAAATCGTCAAAAATCGTTAAAGAGTGCGATACAATAGAAATTCCCCCCATTTATTGTGAAAAATCGTTAATCGGGTTTGTGTCCACTAACGGGAGTTATTTGGGGGGGGGGAGGCGGGAAAACCGGCACACCAAAACAACCCCTAAACCCACCCTGACTCTTTAAAACTAATCCCTTACCTTTCCCCACCCTCCCAAACCCCCCCAAAATGTTTTTAAATCACGTGGAGTCCAGTGGAAGCCCCGGGACCGATCGCCCGCTCTCGGGCCGTCAGCTGCCACTAATAAAAATGGCGCCGATGGCCCGAAAAAAAAACAACCCACCCAGCCCTTTAAAACTGACCTGTTAGCCTCCCCCACACTCTCGACTCCCCCCCCCCCCCCAAACGTTTTAAAATTACCTGGTGGTCCAGTGGGGACGCCAGGAGCGATCTCCCACTCTTGGGCCGTCGGCTGCGCTAATAAAAATGGCACTGATGGCCCTTTGCCCTTACCATGTGACAGGGTATCCGTGCCATTGGCCGGCCCCTGTCACATGGTAGGAGCACTGGATGGCCGGTGCCATCTTTAAAAATGGCACGGGCCATCTTTAAAAATGGCACGGGCCATGGACGGCGCCATCTTTAAAGATGGCGCCAGCCATCCAGTGCTCCAGTGATTCCAGATGTGATCCCTAGAATGGTTTAGAAGGTGCCAGTATCAAAAAAGGCCAGGGTGATAGTCACTTTAATGTGTATTGGAAAGGCATGGCCACTTTGGGTGGTAGGTTGCAGTTCCGGCTCTAACAGTTGGCATAGGCACAGTATGGTTTCCTTGTTAAATTTGAACCTGCACATTACTTCCTCCTCAGACAGATCCAGAAACTGTGTCTGAGTCCTGTAAACTCTGTGTAAGGGGTACCTCCTCATCTGCATTCTTCTTCTCCTCCCTTCTCTTTCTCTTT
Organism: Rhinatrema bivittatum; assembly: GCF_901001135.1. NCBI lineage: Eukaryota > Metazoa > Chordata > Amphibia > Gymnophiona > Rhinatrematidae > Rhinatrema > Rhinatrema bivittatum. The sequence continues at coordinate 251,184 of NC_042619.1, read as the reverse complement.
TGAGCTGTATTGATCTGAGTACCCATGCAGCTATTGTAATCATAATGTTGAAAAGGTACACCACTTATGAATATTCCCCTCAATAGCTGTAGGTACAACACTGATTTCTCGCCTCCTGTTCCTTTCTCGTCCGTATATTATACCTAAAGAACCAGTGTATACATGAAAATCTTTTTCCTTGCCTTAAACCTGCTAGCCATGTGTTATTACCCGCCATTTTCCCAGTTTACACCAGTGAGTCCCAGAAACACTCCCTCCCACCTTCTGCCCTGCTTCTTCATCCAGTGACCCAGAGCGAGGAAACAAACAACAGAAAACTCCCAACCAAATCTGAAAGTTAGCACTAGCTTGTGTATACATGCAGTAGCAAATATACGCTCATTCTCCATTGCTGGGACCAATATCTGGAACAACATGCCGCTAGACCTACGTATTGAATCCTGTCACAAAACCTTAAAAAAAAACCTTAAAACATGGTTGTTTGAACAAGCATTCAAACTATGAACATTTATCTTACAACCAATCCATACCCTTCCCGCTGTCTTTTAATCCTATTTTTTGACTTTGAGATGATTTTAGTATTGCTATTTGACAGTTAATTTCCTCCTACATAATACTCAAATATTAATACTTATGATTTTATAGTTTAAAAAAAAAAAAAAAAGTTAGCATATTTTGTAAAGACTTTACTGTTAATTGTTTCACTGTTCCAATCTGTTATATGTAAAGCCGGTTGCTAAATTATTATTTTATTGTAAACCGAAGTGATGTATTCCTTTACGTACCTCGGTATAAAAGAATCTATTAAATAAATAAATAAATAAATATGCCTGTGGTATGCCTGAACACGTCGTCTCATAAGCACGCATGTTTGTGCATGCGAGTATACATACGTGTACAACTACCGACTACGAAAATAACTTGCAGCGTTTTGATAATTTGAGATAAAGTATCTTCTCTTTAGCTGTGGCAGTGTTTTTCTGACCTGTCAGCTTCACTCTTGGCTATTATGATCCATATTGGGTGATTTCAGTGGTTAATCATGGGATATCTCCCTACAGGTCTGGGTGTAAAATAAAACTTTACTGATTAATACTCATAAATGTAATTCCATCCATCCATAATACTGAAGTTACATCTGAATGTTGGTATATGTGTGGTTCTAGATAGGGAGGTGTTCTTTTTTCAGGCATCTGGGCAGCCCCATGTTTATTTTTAATGCACACAGCATACCCAGCAGCTGTGAGGGAATCCTAGTGGAGGGGTCCCCACCTTTACTGCAAAAATCCTACCTTTGCTCATCTTCTCCTTGGACACCCAGCCCATCCTGGTCTCTATGTGTATGAAGATCCGACTGGGGTATCCTGCTCTTATCCATCCTTCCTAGGTGGTTCTTTCATCCTGTATTTACTGATATTTCTGGGGGACTTCTCTTAGGGAAAAGTCAACAAGGTCAAGCTAGTTCTTAGCACTGTAATCCCAGTGGGGAAGGCAGGATCCAAAAACCTACGCACTCCGCTAAACTCCAAAAAATACTTTAAAGGTTAACCTGGATGCATGTTCTACCTTCACTGTCTCTCACAGCAGGATCCATCACTTGTGCTTGCTCACCTAAAGGTAGATTTTAAGACTTGCATGTGAACATCCATGCACATGTGGTTGCTGGCATGCGCACATGATGCGTCAATTTTATAACATGTGTTTATAAGTGTTATAAAATCAGCTACCCGCATGAACACGAGTGCATGATTTTATATTAAGAAAAGAACATAAGAACATAAGAAAATGCCATACTGGGTCAGACCAAGGGTCCATCAAGCCCAGCATCCTGTTTCCAACAGGCAACAGGCAACAAGAACCTGGCAAGTACCCAAAAACTAAATCTATTCCATGTTACCATTGCTAATGGCAGTGGCTATTCTCTAAGTGAACTTAATAGCAGGTAATGGACTTCTCCTCCAAGAACTTATCCAATCCTTTTTTAAACACAGCTATACTAACTGCACTAACCACATCCTCTGGCAACAAATGCCAGAGTTTAATTGTGCGTTGAGTAAAAAAGAACTTTCTCCGATTAGTTTTAAATGTGCCCCATGCTAACTTTATGATGTGCCCCCTAGACTTTCTACTATCCGAAAGAGTAAATAACTGATTCACATCTACCCGTTCTAGACCTCTCATGATTTTAAACACCTCTATCATATCCCCCCTCAGTCATCTCTTCTCCAAGCTGAAAAGTCCTAACCTCTTTAGTCTTTCCTCATAGGGGAGCTGTTCCATTCCCCTTATCATTTTGGTTGCCCTTCTCTGTACCTTCTCCATCGCAATTATATCTTTTTTGAGATGCGGCGACCAGAATTGTACACAGTATTCAAGGTGCGGTCTCACCATGGAGCGATACAGAGGCATTATGACATTTTCCGTTTTATTCACCATTCCCTTTCTAATAATTCCCAACATTCTGTTTGCTTTTTTGACTGCTGCAGCGCACTGAACCGACGATTTCAATGTGTTATCCACTATGACACCTAGATCTCTTTCTTGGGTTGTAGCACCTAATATGGAACCCAACATTGTGTAATTATAGCATGGGTTATTTTTCCCTATATGCATCACCTTGCACTTATCCACATTAAATTTCATCTGCCATTTGGATGCCCAATTTTCCAGTCTCACAAGGTCTTTCTGCAATTTATCACAATCTGCTTGTGATTTAACTACTCTGAACAATTTTGTGTCATCTGCAAATTTGATTATCTCACTCGTCGTATTTCTTTCCAGATCATTTATAAATATATTGAAAAGTAAGGGTCCCAATACAGATCCCTGAGGCACTCTACTGTCCACTCCCTTCCACTGAGAAAATTGCCCATTTAATCCTACTCTCTGTTTCCTGTCTTTTAGCCAGTTTGCAATCCACGAAAGGACATCGCCACCTATCCCATGACTTTTTACTTTTCCTAGAAGCCTCTCATGAGGAACTTTGTCAAACGCCTTCTGAAAATCCAAGTATACTACATCTACCGGTTCACCTTTATCCATATGTTTATTAACTCCTTCAAAAAAGTGAAGCAGATTTGTGAGGCAAGACTTGCCCTGGGTAAAGCCATGCTGACTTTGTTCCATTAAACCATGTCTTTCTATATGTTCTGTGATTTTGATGTTTAGAACACTTTCCACTATTTTTCCTGGCACTGAAGTCAGGCTAACCGGTCTGTAGTTTCCCGGATCACCCCTGGAGCCCTTTTTAAATATTGGGGTTACATTTGCTATCCTCCAGTCTTCAGGATATGCATGTGCACGCAAATCTGGTTTCGATCATGTAAGGGGGGATTTTATTAGGTGCGCACGGCAACACAAAAGGCCCAATTCCTTCTTCCCTCCCAGTTCACTCCTGTAAAGGTGAAAACTTCCTAAACCCCCTACCTAACCTACTTCCCTTTAACCCAACCTGCCCCAACTCCTAAAACCCCACTAACTACCCTAGGTTTTTGTTTTCTTGCTTACCCATGGTCCATAGCAGCAGCAAGTTACGCAGGTCTGACATTCTCGGCATGCGCTTCAGTGGGACTGTGCCTTAATGGCGCTGTCCTGGACTGCCATGCCCACCCCTTTTGTCTTTAACTCTTCCAATTCGTGTACCGGGAGATATGCGCGTGGCTGTGAGGCTCCGAAACTCTGCACAGCGTGCACACAGCCCAGCCATGTACATATTCTCACAGGTCTTTGGTGCCCTGGTGAGAGCCATTTGCCCTAAAGGGTATCAGGCTTAGAAATCTATCTCTCTGCAGATTAGAAGAAGGACCCTCTGGCAGGGCGTGCAGGGTGAGGTGTCACTTTTAAATGAAACTCCATTTGGGCTCTGGTAGAATTGAACCTGTAGAATTGAACTCTGTAGTAAATACTGAAGAAGCTCTTGAGAAAGTGATTGAAGTGATATCTGAAAAGAAAGAAGACACCCAATGCATAAAGAAAATCCAGAATCATAACCAAAGGAAAAAGGTCATTGTGTTGGATGAATCTGTCACCAAAGGCAGTAATCCCTTCCTTTGCACAAATGCAAAGGGGAAGGGTGAAGAGGACAACAAAACTCAACTAAATTCACAAAAGGAGTCCAGGAACAGCAGTAACCTGAACAAGGAAAGCTGGAAAACTATGAGCACAAATGCTCGTAGTTTGGGCAATAAAATCCCAGATCTGCAAGCCCTAATGATAGAGGCAGACTTAGACATTGTTGCTGTCACAGAGACATGGTTCACGGAATCTCACGATTGGGATACGGCAATACCAGGCTATAACTTGTTAAGGAAGGACAGAAAGGATAAGAAAGGGGGAGGAGTGGTTCTTTATATCAGAAACAATATCCAAGCAACTGAGCTGCAAGGAAGATGGGGCAATGAAGAAGCATTATGGGCTGACCTAAAAAAAGATGGGACATCCATTTTTATTGGAATGGTTTACAGGCCTCCCAACCAAAAGGAAGAGCTGGACAGAGATCTGGTTGAAGACATCCAAAAGATAGGAAAGAAGGGAGAAGTGGTGATCGTTGGAGACTTTAATATGCCAGATGTAGACTGGAGAATCCCATCTGCAGAATCTAATAATAGTAGAGAAATAGTGGATGCCCTGCAAGTAGCTTTGTTCAAACAAATGGTAATGGAACCCACGAGAGAAGGAGCTATACTCGACTTAGTGCTCACTAATGGAGATAATGTCTCTGATGTCCAGGTGGGCGCCCACCTCAGCACCAGTGATCATCAAACGGTATGGTTTAACATCACAAAAAGAATACGGAAAAGAAGCACAAAGTCCCGAGTTATGCAGTTCAAAAACACGGACTTTGATGACATGGGGAAGTACCTGGAGGAAGAATTAAAAGGCTGGGAGAATGAGAGAGATGTAGATCAACAATGGACCAATCTAAAAGGAGCAATTACCAAGGCAACTAATCTATATGTTAGAAAAGTAAAGAAAAGCAAAAGAAAAATGAAACCTATCTGGTTCTCAAAGGAGGTGGCTGACAAAATAAAAGCTAAAAGAGCAGCATTCAAGAAATATAAAAGATCCCAAAGGGAGGAGCACAAAGAAGAATATCTGGTAGAACTGAGGGAGACGAAGAAATTAATCAAGACGGCAAAAAGTCAAGTGGAAGAGAGGATTGCCAAGGAGGTAAAGAGTGGTAACAAAACATTTTTCAGATACATCAGTGAAAAGAGAAAAGTTCAAAGTGGTATAGCGAAATTGAAAGATGGAAAGGATCAATGTGTGGAGAGAGACGAAGAAATGGCAGAAATATTAAATGAATACTTCAGTTCTGTGTTCACTAAAGAGGAACCTGGAGAAGGACCGTCACTAGTTAACAAGAAACTGGAGGGGAGTGGAGTAGATGTAACTCCATTTACAGTAGAAAATGTATGGGAAGAGCAGGAGAAACTGAAAGTGGACAAAGCCATGGGGCCTGATGAAATTCATCCCAGGATACTGAGGGAGCTCAGAGATGTGCTGGCGGGTCCGCTGTGTGACTTGTTCAATAGATCCCTAGAAACGGGAGTGGTGCCGAGTGATTGGAGAAGTGCGTTGGTGGTCCCGCTTCACAAGAGTGGGAACAGAGAAGAGGCTGGTAACTACAGACCGGTTAGCCTCACTTCGGTGGTGGGAAAAGTAATGGAGTCACTGTTAAAAGAGAGAATAGTGAACTATCTACAGTCGGGAGAATTGCTGGACCAGAGGCAGCATGGATTCACCAGGGGAAGATCCTGTCAGACAAATCTGATTGACTTTTTTGATTGGGTAACCAAGGAATTGGATCAAGGAAGAGCGCTCGATGTCATCTACTTAGATTTCAGCAAAGCTTTTGATACGGTTCCGCACAGGAGACTGGTGAATAAAACGAGAAGCTTAGGACTGAGTGCTAAGTTGGTGACCTGGATTGCAAACTGGTTGACGGACAGAAGACAATGTGTGATGGTAAATGGAACTTTCTCTGAAGAGAGAGCGGTGTTAAGTGGTGTACCGCAAGGTTCGGTGTTGGGACCGGTCCTGTTCAATATCTTTGTGAGCGACATTGCGGAAGGGATAGTAGGTAAGATTTGTCTTTTTGCGGATGACACTAAGATCTGCAACAGAGTGGACACGCCGGAAGGAGTGGAGAGAATGAGACCGGATTTAAGGAAACTGGAAGAGTGGTCGAAGATATGGCAGCTGAGATTCAATGCCAAGAAGTGCAAAGTAATGCATATGGGGAATGAAAATCCGAATGAACTGTATTCGATGGGGGGGGGAAAGGCTGATGTGCACGGAGCAGGAGAGAGACCTAGGGATTATAGTGTCTAATGATATGAAGTCTGCGAAACAATGCGACAAGGCGATAGCAAAAGCCAGAAGAATGCTGGGCTGCATAGAGAGAGGAATATCGAGTAAGAAAAGGGAAGTGATTATCCCCTTGTACAGGTCCTTGGTGAGGCCTCACCTGGAGTACTGTGTTCAGTTCTGGAGACCATATCTACAAAGAGACAGAGACAAGATGGAAGCGGTACAGAGAAGGGCGACCAGAAAGGTGGAGGGTCTTCATCGGATGTCATACGAGGAGAGATTGAAGAATCTGTACACCCTGGAGGAAAGGAGGAGCAGGGGTGATATGATTCAGACCTTCAGATACTTGAAAAACTTTAACGATCCAAAGACAACGACAAACCTTTTCCGCCAGAAAAAATTCAGCAGAACCAGGGGTCACGAGCTGAGGCTCCAGGGAGGAAGACTAAGAACCAATGTCAGGAAGTATTTCTTCACGGAAAGGGTGGTGGATGCTTGGAATGCCCTTCCGGAGGAAGTGGTGAAGTCCAAAACTGTGAAGGACTTCAAAGGGGCGTGGGATAAACTCTGTGGATCCATCAAGTCTAGAGGGCGTGAATAAAGTGGAGGCAGCAAAACACTGCACGGAGCGGCAGTAGCCACAGAGGCATTCAAACACTGCACGGAGTGGCAGTAGCCACAGAGGCATTCACGGAGCGGGATGCCAGTGGCCAGTAGTTATTGTTCCACCTTCACGGAGCGGAAGGATGGAGGGCTGCTATCTCCAAAAAAAAATAAAAAAAACAAACAAAAAATAATAACAGGGGTGGGTAAGAGTATGGGGCAAGGGTGTGGCCTGCTTGTTACAGCAATTGCTACCCCTAATTGAGCTGGATGTCACTTGGATGCAGATACGGCGCTGCTCTCTAAATTGGTGGTGGGGTGGAGGGGAATTAGGGCTGGAGGGTACTGGAAGCCAATAGTAACAGGTGGGAGAGAGAAAAAGGGAAATAAAAATGGATAAAGTGCGTAGCTTGCTGGGCAGACTGGATGGGCCGTTTGGTCTTCTTCTGCCGTCATTTCTATGTTTCTATGTTTCTATGGGTGAAGCTGGGATGCCTCACCAGAGTGTAAAACTGAAACATCCTTAATCTTTGACTGCTTCTTAAAACTGAACCCCTGTGTATTAAAATGTTTGGGCAAAATAGTCTTCAGGCATCCAATCCAGACCCTCCAGGTGGGAGGGACCGAGAAGTATGGATGGCTTCTTAGTAAATGTGTTGTAAGAAGAGGGACAGTGACATCTGGTGGCCAGACTGGGAAGGTCTTCTGCCACACAAACACCTGGACTGGTGTGAGAAAATGATCTGGGAGATATTTTTACAATTAATTTATTTTTAAAATATTTTTCTTTAGTTACTGTTAATTAAAACATTTTAAAGATGTTTGATGATGTATTTGGGGGTTTTAACCCTTATTTTTGTCCTAATTTACCTCAAAATCAAAATAATGTCACTACTAAACTGGCTTTTCTTTAATATTTAAAAAACATTGAGGGCTAACTTCAAAGTCCTTAATCATTATTCTGACATCCCCTCATGCAGATCAATTTATTTTTACACATTTATAATTTTTTTATGTTGACATTGGCATTGCCAGTATTTTCAATCCTTTAAATGTGTTAAAACCCCTCCTGCAGTAACATCTGCCCTGATGCTGCCTGGACTTCATTTTGTTTTCTTTATGTATTTTTGTTAATTTTATACATCTTGGATGTTATTTCCGGGACTCATTTAGAATTCCCCTACCTGTATTGTTTTCTGCGTTTGCTTAATTTTAATTTGTGAATGTAATGGCAGCAGTGACGTCACAGTCGGTCCGGGAGCAGCGTGGCAGGGCCGGGTGCTTCCCTTTTACTGCCGTGACCCCAGCAGGTCGCCTTGCTTCCACCCCTTTTCACTCCCGCAGTCCCTCCTTAGTTCCCAGCTGTTTCTGCTGGCTCCCTTTTGGCCTACAACAGCCCCTAGTACAGCAGTGATCCGTTGCCTGCCCATCAAGCTGTTCTTCACCTAGAATTATCAGCCCTCACTAAACCATCCACACCCATTATACCAGATGATCAAGCGCTCAACAAAGCCAACGAACTGGCTGACTTCTTTGACAAAAAAATCTCCACTCTTGTCGCCCCCCTCAAGGTTCCCTCACCGCACTCTAATCACTCAGTTTCCTACAGTACCCAACCATCGGACCCATCCAACCAACAACTTAATACTACCCAAGTCACACTCGATACATTCGAACCCACGTCCACCATAGACATAGAAAACATCCTCAAGAAGACCAAGCCTTCATCACATCCTTTAGATCACATCCCCTCCAATCTGCTGAGCTCCATCCCCAACATCATTGCCAAACCAGTGGCAGACATCATCAACTGCTCCCTCACTGAAGGCCATGTCCCTAATCAACTCAAGCTGGCAATGCTCAAGCCTCTCCTCAAAAAACCTAACCTTCCCACTACTGACCCAGCCAACTTCAGACCTATAGCAAACCTACCAATGATCGCCAAAATTATGGAGAAAATTGTAAATAGACAACTTTCAGAATTCCTCGATGATAACAACATCCTCACTACAAACCAATTCGGTTTCCGTAAAACCCGGAACACCGAATCCCTACTAGCTTCACTATCAGACACCATTATATTCAATCTGGAAAAAGGTCAACCCTGCCTCCTCGCTCTACTGGATCTATCCGCAGCGTTTGATACAGTGAGCCACACATGCCTACTTCAGCGTCTTTCAGATATAGGTATTACAGGATCAGCGTTCAAATGGTTCAAATCATTTCTAGATAACAGGTTCTACAAGGTCAAAGTGAACAACAAAGAGTCTCACCCCATAGAATCCAAGATGGGAGTACCACAAGGATCCTCACTGTCACCCACACTTTTTAATATCTATCTTCTCCCACTCTGTCACCTACTTACCAATCTCAAGCTAACACATTTCCTTTATGCGGATGACATTCAAATACTCATTCCTATAGCTGAATCTCTACACATAACTATGGCATACTGGAATAAATGCCTCACAGCAATCAATAACCTACTCACCAGCCTCAACCTGGTACTAAACACGAACAAAACAGAAATCCTACTCATAGCTCCTGAAAATCACTCTCCACCCACCGCTCCAACGGCTAGCCAAGGTCCAATCACTTCTTCCGCCCCACAAGTAAGAGACCTGGGTGTACTGCTGGACAACAGATTCAACCTCAACAAGTTCGTAAACAACACCACGAAAGAATGCTTTTTTAAATTGCAGACACTAAAGAAACTAAAACCACTACTAAACTGCAGAGACTTCCGCCTGGTCCTACAGGCCATCATACTCCCAAAACTGGACTACTGCAATTCTCTCCTTCTGGGCCTTCCCGCCTACACCACTAAACCACTCCAGATGGTAATGAACGCCACGGCCAGAATTCTCTCAAACACCAAAAAAAGGGAACATATCACCCCCATCCTTCAGCAGCTCCATTGGCTACCGATTAAATACAGGATTCACTTTAAAACCATTATGATGATACACAAAGCCCTTCAACAACATCGCACCTCTCAACTTACTTACCAACTCCAACTTCACACTTCCAAGAAACCAACCAGAAGCGCATACAAGAACCTGCTAATCACCCAGCCGGCAAAAACCTCACTAAGGAAACGCGCAATATCCACAGCGGGCCCCACACTCTGGAATTCACTCCCTCCAGACCTTCGCCTTGAATCCTGCCACAATACATTCAAAAGAAACTAAAGACTTGGTTCTTCTCACACAAGCTTTCCCGGAAGAACTAAGAGGCAGGATGAGCTAATACTATATCAGTTTAGCCTTTGACCAGACCCACTTGTTGTCCATAAGTTCTTGAAGAGCTCATCATTGAATCTTATCAACCCCGATTGTTTACTGTAACCTCCTCTAATCTCCTCTAATCTCCTCTAATCTTTATGTTATCTGTTAAAATGTTAAATGTATTTATAATGTTATTTAAAATGTCATATATAATGTTATTTAAAATGTATTTGTTATAATGTAAGCCGCCCACGTGGCGACAGTTTTATTTCACTGTACACCGGTGTGATATGTATTTTATACAGGAACGTCGGTTTATAAAACTAAAAATAAATAAATAATAAATAAATAAATTACTCACCCAGGTAATTCAGTCATTCATTTTACCCCCTTGTTACACAAATCATCCTCACATCCCTCTCATGCTGCCTTTGCAGTTTGTCCTCTTTTTGCTGCCCTGGATGTTAATCCCACTGTTGTTGCTACCCTTTGCCCTTCTTTTGCCATTTTGGGTTCCTCATGGCATTGTTGGTATTTCTTTGCCTCTCTTTTGATGCTCAAGGTTCTTCTTTACACTATTGTTGGTACCCTAACCCTAACCCTAACCAAGAATGTATCTATCAGGGCTACTGCCCAGGAGGGAAGAGTTAGGTAGGCCATCATAGCTGGAGATTCGATTATTAGGAATGTAGACAGGCTGGGTGGCTGGTGGGTGTGAGGATCGCCTGGTAACATGCCTACCTGGTGCGAAGGTGGGCGGACTCACGCGTCACCTATATAGGATTTAGACAGTGCTGGGGAGGAGTCGGCTGTCGTGGTACATGTGGGCACCAACTAACAACGTAACATAACATAAAATAAGAAATACCATACTGGTCAGACCAAGGGTCCAATCAAGCCCAGCATCCTGTTTTCCAACAGAGGCCAATCCAGGCCATAAGAACCTGGCAAGTACCCAAACATTAGATAAATCACAAGCTACTATTGCTTATTAATTACCGTAATAGCAGTTTAAGGATTTAACTTCTAGGAACTCATCCAAACCTTTTTTAAACCCAGTAGCATTAACTGCAAAACCACATCCCCTGGCAGTGAATTCCAGAGTTTAACTATGCGCTGAGTGAAAAAGAATTTTCTTCAATTTGTTTTAAATTAGTTACTTGCTAACTTCATGGAGTGCCCCCTGGTCCTTCTATTATAAATAACCAATTTACATTAACTTGTACAAGTCCTTTCATGATTTTGAAGACTTCTCCAAACTGAACAGCCCTAACCTCTTCAGCCTTTCCTCATAGGGGAGCCATTCCCTGCCCCTTATCATTTTAGTTGCCCTTCTCTGTACTTTCTCCAGTGCACCTATATCCTTTTTGAGATGCAGTGATCAGAATTGTACACAGTATTCAAGATGCGGTCTCACCATGGAGCGATACAGAGGCATTATTTCATCCTCCATTATATTTTCCATTCCCTTCCTAATAATTCCCAACATTCTGTTTGCTTTTTTGACTGCCGCAGCACACTGAGCCGACGATTTCAATGTGTTATCCACTATGACACCTAGATCTCTTTCTTGGGTGATAACTCCTAAGAAAGAACCCATCATTGTGTAACTACAGCAAGGGTTATTTTTCCCTATATGCATCACTTTGCACGTCTCCATTTTAAACTTATCTGCCATTTGGATGCCCAATCTTCAAGTTTCACAAGGTCTTCCTGCAATTCATCACAATCCACTTGAGATTTAACCACACTGCATAATTTTGTGTTGTCCACAAATTTGATCTCCTCACGCATCGAACACCCTTTCCAGATCATTTATAAATATATTTAAAAACACCGGCCCAAGTACAGGTTTCTGAGGCACTCCACTGTTTATCTTTTCCCACTGTGAAAATTGACCATTTAATCCAACTCTCTGTTTCCTGTCTTTTAAACAATTGCAATCCACAAAAGGACATCGTCTCCTATTCCATGACCTTTTAGTTTTCTTAGAAACCTCTCATGAGGGACATTGTCAAATGCTTTCTGGAAATCCAAATATACCACATCTACTGCTTCACCTTTGTCCACATGTTTATTCATCCCTTTAAAAAAATGTAGGAGATTTGTGAGGCAAGACTTCCCTTGGGTAAATACATGTTGGCTGTGTCCCATCAAACCATGTCTATCTAAATGTTTTGTGATTTTAATCTTTATAACAGTTTCCACAATTTTTCACGGCACTGAAGTCAGGCTCACTGGTCTGTAGTTTCCCGGATGAACCCTGGATCCCTTTTTAAATATGAGTTACATTGGCCATCTTCCATTCTTCAGGTACATCGGATGATTTTAATGATAGGTTACACATTTTTACTAATAGTTTTGAAATTTCATTTTTTAGTTCTTTAGAACCCTAGGGTGTATACCATCCGGTCCAGGTGATTTACTACTCTTCAGTTTGTCAATCAGTCTACCACA